>NC_041031.1:5124903-5409903 GCF_900634625.1 Parambassis ranga
TTTCCAACACTGTCTTGATTGGTTTGTTCATTCTTTGTTCAGACTCTATAACAACACAGCTTTTGAAGAACTTTGGCCTGAACTAAGAAGTCACATTTTTTCTGTTTGCTGTTAAATATAGTATGGTTACTGTAAATTGAGCCATGTAACATCCAATTAGGCTAATTTTAGCTTTCCTATTTAGTTCTAAAGGTCGCCTCATACGCTGCAGTCTCCAGCAGCAGAGGTGGAATTCTTACATGGTGGAGATAAGGACAGGCCACTCTATTTGTCAGTGCATGGGGCCCCTTAAGGGCCCAGAGAATCTGATGTCCACACGCTGTTTCTCCTGCACTCTGACATTTTCTCAGCAGTATGAGGTTACATACGTGGAAAAAGACATCTACATCATCAAGCCTGTTTTTTTTTTTTTTTTTTTTTTTTTTTTTTTTTTTGTGTGCGAACAAAACGGCCCCTCACTCCTGTTTCTAGGGACATCAAGACAAAATGTCAAAAGTTCCCAAACAGTTGCCAGGAAGACAGAGACTTCTCCAAATGAGAACAGACAGAAGCTAGTATTTATAGATGACCTGTGTATCAGTGGCTATTTTTATCGTCCGCTTCGGTTTAGTAGACCCTGACCTGTGACCTGTCGGGTCCTTACTAAAGTTTAGAAAGGGGCAAAGAGCAAAAAGTGTACTGAAGTACGTCCCTGGAATTGCAAGCATTGCAGGGTGAGAGTTTGTAACCCGCTGTGGCTGCAGGCTAGCAGGGTCACAGCCCACCCATGGGCCTGGGGGATGCAGGATTCTAAACACAAACTACAAAGCTTCACAAGCACACATGCAGGAAAGGTTTAATTCCTGAAAAAAAAGGATTTAGATAAAAGTGGCAACATGATAAAGCCAACAGAGACCCGATTTCACATCAGATCACACTGACAATTAATTGCGCCTTAAGTCTAAAGATAGCCTATCTCTGAGCAGCGCGGGAAAGATTACAATTTGGACAGCGCGAGCAAAGCGAGAATGACAATACGCTCTGGCATACTTGACTGCAGCGAGGTCCCTCAGGAAGAAAAGGTTATAGGATCTCTGAAAAGACGCCCATTGTTCATCATCTCCAGCAAAATGACTTTGTAAAATTGAGAGGAAGAAAAGGCAAACCACTGGACCAATGTGATAGCAGTCCCTGAAAGTAGAGAGCACTGATGCATGAGTGAAAAGCACCTTATGTCAAATATAATTGCCCTGCTCTGAAAAACAAGATAGCTCTGATTTGATTCCCTCCTGTTTGGCTCAAGTTACTTCCTGTCTGCTTTAAGTAGGTTTGCTGTGACAATGAAGTTCCCAGAGAGAGACATTGGGCTGTTTGGTCCTCATCCACCAAACAGATGAATGTAATTAACGGCCTCTCATTTCACCTTTTTCTCTTTCTTTGAGGTGAAATCAGCCAGAAAGAAAGCACCGAACTCCATTTTTATATCGGGAAGCAATGTCCAGATATTTTGGAAAGAGTAAGATTAAGATTAAGAATTACTTTATTAATCCCCATGGGGAAATTAAGTTGTTGTAGCAGCATATCAAAGAACAATGAAAACAATATATACAAGAAAAAAAGACAAATGAAGGATGATGTCACACCTGTTCAGCAACATTTAAAAGCAGCTTCACTGGTTTCATGCTTCCAGCTGTATAGATGCTAAAGCAGTTGTGCTAAGCTAACTCTAAGTGTAACAGATTTAACGTACAATGGCGCCAAAACAAAGCCGTGTCAGCTGAAACATGCACTTGTCATTATGATTTAATCTTCCATCACATTGTGTTGGATCCTGTGTCCTGGAGCGTCTTCATTGCTGATTCAGATTCAGTCTGAATACACTCACACATTCACACTGAGCACATGTTCCATGTGTCTTTCTTTCTGATCTGACTCTGCTGTGGTGTAGCAGTCAAACATCATGTGATCACGGAGTGCCTGACAGACACACCTGTATTCCCTCCACAGGAAATGTTTAATTAAACAAACAAAAAAATAATACAAATAGACCTGGAGCTGTAAACATAATCACATATTATATTACATGTTCGTGGACACACCTGCACGCCAGGTGATGGTACACCAGCTTGTCTTTTCACAGAATGTGTGTTTTGAGACACAAGAGAAGTCTGAAAAGCGAAATATAAATGTACTGGAGCTGGGCATCACGCTGCGTCCAGGCTTTGGTCTGCTGTCCTGCGTTTGTTGGCTCCGTGCTGAGATGTCTGCAGTGGCCCTGCTCCTGGCTTTTCTTTTGCCCGTTGCTGCCCGGCCTGGAAGCATGTCCAGCTGTCCCATCATTCTGTCAGCGCCGCTGTCTCCCTCAGCTCCAGATTAAAAACGCCAAAGGGGCCGCCAGGAAAAGTGGCTCGCCCTCGTCTCTCAGGACTTATGTCAAAAATGTTTCAGTCCACAGGTAATTTGCTACAGTCTGGGATCCTTTCACTGTTTTACTTCAAAGAACCCTGTAAGGAGAGGGAAAGAGAAAGAAATGAAAGGGAGGAAAAAATGATATTTAGTTGTGGGTAGTGACAGATCTACATTCTTGAGTATTGACATGTGATCTGAGTGAGGAGTCCTCCTCCTCCTCCTCTTCTTCTTCTTCTTCTTCAGGAGGGACTGAGTCTACGGCAGTCCTTAAATCTGACTGATAAAAAGCAGTGGGTCCACTGACTGTCGTCTAAAACAGAGCTTAGTCAAACAAATTGACTTAACTCCAGAAGAATGCACAGTCACTCCTGCTCAAATAGGCAGCACAGACAGTTCAAGGTTTGGCAAGTCACTAACAGGTACTCAATAACACAGTTTGTCATGTTTATTCTTTTACTTTTGACACATTTTTACCCATAATGCAATTTCTCCATTGTGGGACAAATAATCTTAATCTTAATCTTAATCTTAATCAAATGTAATTCAACGTCTGAACTGAAAAGGTGCATAGTGTTTTTATTTACATTGCCGGCTGGTTCTGCCTTCAGTGTAAGATCATCTCCTGCTGTTGTACCTAAATACAAACCAACCCATTTAAGATCTGTGGACTGAGGAAGAGAAATCGGAAATGTCCGTTTAATTGCACCGTATTAACCCTGTAATGGTCACAGCATTTGCTTCCACCTGGACACAAGCGATGAAAGAACTATCAACACTTTCCTTACATGATGTGTGACTGACAGTGGAGTCTGGAGGCCGTCCCTGTCCCTGTCCCTGTCCCTGTCCCTGTCTTATAATATCTCATGAATGACATCAGGAAATTTCTTCAGCATTTACTCACAGCTGCAACTTGGTCGTCAAAATTCATTTTGACCTCACAAAACTTTTATTTATTTATTTCTCTATTTATGTATTTTGTTCAGGAATTCAACCTGTGAAAGCCACACGGTTAGATAAGGCAATGATTTATTGATTCCCAGGGGGAAATTTAGGAGACAGAAATCCTGTAAGAGGAATTTCTTTCTTATCCCACATTTTCTTAAGAGAGTGCTGTAACATCTAACGGTTTCAAACATTCACTTGGACTAGAAGTTTGATGATGAAGGTCACTGTGATTCAACAATATAACAGCTATGACAGCATTTCACACAGATGTCGCAGCAGTGTGATGTCACAATGTTCTGTACATACAATATATCACATACTACCATTCAAAAACTTGGGGTCACTTAGAAATGTCCTTTTTTTTAAAATCACTGTTTTTTTTCAATGAAGATAACATCAGACATACAGTCTAGACATCGTTAATGTGGTGAATGACTATTCTGGTTAGAAACAGCTGATTCTTAATGGAATATCTACACATGTTACAGAGGCCGCTTTGCAGCAGCCAGCCCTCTTAAAAAACCCTTGTGCAGTTATGTTAGCACAGCTGATCAGAGAAGCTATAATAGAACTGGCCTGGGTGAGTGTAAGTCTGGGATTTAACTGCAGGTTGACTTGATGTTGAGAAACTTGCACCTGCAAAGCTTTAGCTCTAATTTCAACCCAGTCATTATCTCCTACTATCTGAATGTAGACTTCATTTAGATATTGACTTAAAGCGGGCCTATGATTATTTCATAGACTTCCCAATAATTAAACTGTACAGCACTTTAGAAAATTGGCCACGGTGACAATGGCCTGGATCTAATAGCAGCTATGTTGTGAGTGATTGGATCCGGATCATTTTCAACAAGACATAACAGCCCAAAATGTGAGAAAACCAGTGGTGGAGGGAGGGCTTGTATTTCAGATTTAAAGTCCTTCATGCAAGTGTACAAATGACTCTTGTCAATGCTCTGCTCTGAGCTGCTTTTATAGCCTGACAACATGTAAATCAGTCTGTGTTGACATGATGCATTCCACCAGTAAATCAGTGGTAATTTGTCACACTCCGCCCTGGAAAGCTGACCTGTACATTTACTTATTTCCTGGGTCTCTCTCTCTCTCTCTCTCTCTCAGTCATGATAAGCACCTGTGCCGCAGAGTTGCTGAGCTACATGCCAGTTAAGTACAGCGTGCATGTTCTTCGGTGTATATACTTTTCAAGGTGTGCAAGTGTGCACATGTGTGATGAAAGTGTTTGACACTGAGCGTTTGGGTTTTTGAAATGCAACAACACGTAGGAATTTACAGGTTCTCAGCAGGCCGTGACAAACCTGTCACATCCTCACAGCACAACACCTTGAGTTGTCTCTGATTCAGGAATGCATGCTGCCAAACAAGAAGAAGAAGAAGAAGAAAAAACAGTGATTAAAGAGGGTAACAGGATCGGCTCTAATCAGCTTGTCCTGAAAAAAAAAAGACCAGAGAGTTCTGAGCCATTGTCAGGTCACTCCAAGAGGTGATTTTTTTTCCCCTCCCCTATTAATTATGTGGCGTGCCACAGAAATCGTCCTCTCCGGCGTGAACGACCTTCTCTGCTTTCATTTGTCCGTGCAGACTGATCAACACAGCAACAGGCAGGCGGTGTGGGGGAATCGAGCTCCCTGTGATGTGCCTGCCCTCTCATTTCTCTGACAAAGAACAATGGCCACCTCATAACTTAATGGCACTCTCACAGAGAGAGTTTCTTCAGCATGGCGAGGGAGGAATAACGATTATCCACAGATGAGTTCCATCATGTGATAAATTCTGTTTTCTCAGGCCAAATCCTTTGGTGCTGAAAATATTCAGAGCTTGTAATAGAGATTTAATCAACAGATAAGGAGGACTGAGCCACTGAGAGACAAAAAGAGGGGAGAAGAATGATGATCATGCATTTCAGGCTTATCGCTGATGGAATAGCTCCATGACATCCTCTGTTTAGGCCAAATGACAGCCTTCTCTTGTTATACTCAGTGTAAGAGGTCAGGGAGGGACCCAGGTCACCTGCTGCACTGCTGTGTCGATGCTGCCCCCTGCTGGTTATACTTGAAACATGGATGAGCACACTGTTTTCTGCAGAGACAGCGGAAATCATCCTCACGTAAACTCATTCAGCTCTGTTGTCTCAATGGACTCTTCAGGAAATAATTCCTTGATAACCTGAAGAGGATTCTTCCACCTGTATTAGAGCCATAACAAAAGAAACTTGTTTACGGCAGGTGGCGCCATCCACAAGACGCGTCGTCAGGCAACAAGTCTAGGGTCCCGTTGACATTAGTTAGTTTGTTTGCCGTTGCTAGGCAATCAAACTCTTTCAATCAAAGTTTTTTGGCGCAGCGTATCTTCTGCATACATTGACCGATTTCAGCCATTCAACTATCAAAATGTTCATCTCACAGAGGACATTCCGGGCCAACTTCAAGTTTTTTTCAAAAAATTATAGTTTTTCAAATATTAAGCAATTTCGGTGTCATCTGCCGAATGTTTCTCCTCCTACAAATTTCAAGCTACAGACTCCATTTTAGTGGGAATTTTCTAATTCCGAATTGTTTCCGCACGCCAGGTGGTTTTTGGGGTCTCCTCTGCTGTTACCATGGTGACAGGCTGACACACAGAGGCATGAATTGCTCTGATTCTCCAGCAATTCAGATCAATCCTTCACATCAGCATTCAGAGCAATGCTTCAGCTGCAGCAATCAAACTTGCATTTTCTTCAGTAAATGCCCGTTTCTAGTTTATAGAGTGATACATTTTAATCTGGCTAAACGGTCATTACAGTCTACATTCGCTTTATTGGCGCAAAAACCTAAAAGCTCCTGTGGCGCACAGCGTGCATGGAAACCAGGGGAAATGTTAATATGATACCGAGTGTACGCATCCATGGTTTACAGAAAGGGTTAATGGCAACATTTTAACCTGGAGCCTGAAATGTTTCACCAGCTACTTAACAATATCAAATTATGATAACATTATGTCGATTTTATTCATTCTGTTGTTTAGACTTGTTGAAATATTATAGGTTGTTGGTGGAAGATTTATTTATTTATTTATTTATTTATTTATTTATTTATTTATTTATTTATTTATTTATTTATTTATTTATTTATTTGTGTGAAAGTGGTGAAACGTTCCTTTATCAAAATCAAATTGGAAAAATTCTCCCCACCTGATCATTAACAAAGGTGAGAAACTGTGGGGGGGATAAAAAAAACATTAGTAAACAGTAATGGATAGATCTTTTCTGACCGGACTCGTTGCCATAACGACGCGTCTTGTAGATAATGGCAGCTGTCGTAAACAGACTCGTTTTGTTTCGGCTGGAGAAAAGACAGAAAGATCACCTCAAGTAAAAATAAAGGGTTATTTTTATCTTTTATTTGAAAAACATTTGGCTTCTTATTATTTTAGGACCAACCAAATTAACACCACTGCTCTACCTACCATACATGTGTCTAATAATATAGTCCCCAAAATAACATGAAAACAGCAGATGCTCTTAAACAACAGCACATTTATCAAGACAATACTTCATGGTGGCTGAGAGGGTTTATTATTATAATGAATTAACTTGCAAGAGATAACAAAACAAAATCTCATTTGTAACAAGAAATTGTTTTCAATAAACAACTTGTGTTTGATAAGATATTTTACAGATATGACCGAGCAGTTTTATACTTTGTGTTGGACAACAAAAGGTTTGCATGGCTTTTGTGGGGACACTCATTGACATATTGTATCCACTGACTGAAACCTAATTCACACCAAGCCGTCCTTTGAAGGGGTGTGAAAAAGTGAGCAACGGCCAAAATGTTCACACTTTTCTAAAATGTTCTCACACAACACAACAACTACTCTCACACACAAATCAGTGTTTCACTGTTTCTACACTGTTGATGTGTGAAATCACAAATACACAAAGACTTTCAATGTTTCAATGTTAAGGTTTATTTACAGTAGAAATACAAATATAGGTCATTTGATTGATATAAGTATCTATATATACACTGTACAGTCAAGGCATGAAGAGTCCATTTCCCACGTATTTGCAGTTCATCCCCACTAGGTGGCTCTGCCATCAGTTTGTGCTCCTCCTCAAAACCAGGGCCTCCACATGGGAGAGGAAGAGTTTGGTGCTGACCCCTCCCTGTGTGGAGGGTTTGAGGGGGGTCTGAGTGTGGGGAGCGGGCTGAAGTGAGGAACTGATGGTGAGAAACTAAAGAAGGAGGTGTTGGAGGATGGAGGTGAGACGCTGGAGGGGAAGGAGAAGTGGCAGGCAAATGACGGGAAAGCAGAAGAGGTGGCAAATGTAGGAAAAGAAGGAGAGAACCACGGAGAGGGAGGAGGGGACAGATAGTCGTGGCTGGGCGTGGAGCAGGACTGAGGCTGGAACGGGGAATGAGACGAAAAAAACAACCTTGGACACTCTTCTTTGCTGTCGTCCATGGACGCAGCTGTGTCCGTGGTTTTGTGGTTGAAGTCTGGCTGCCGGCTCTCTGCGTGGTGTGTCAGTCCCTCCACCAGGCTTGCTCTCTGTGCCGGTGTGATCTTGTGTATGTAGCTGGTCACCTGGGACACACACTGCTGAAAGCCTGCACTCTCTAGGTTGAGGAGAGGAGAGCTGCCCTCAGTCTTCATTCCACTGTTGTTAGGCTCTGAAATAAGGTCACAAACATCAAGATGAGAAATAAAACTACCTTCTTTTCCTTTCTTTGAACTTTTTTTTTAACAATTGAAAATCTTTGTCTGACTAACCATCGCTCGGTCTCTTCCCATCTGTCCACTTCTGAAGATATTCCACTGCCAAGTCCAGAATCTCTGCTTTCTCTATTTTAGGATTTTGCAGGCGCTGTGGGTGAAACATACAGTTCATCATGATGTTTGCAAACATGTGCAGTATTTAAATGTTTATTGTTTTAATGTGACTCACTGGATCAGATGTGGAGCTCAACAGAAGGCGTCTCAGTTCAGCTAGACTTTGATTTATTCGATCCCTCCTCTTCTTCTCCACAGCGGGTTTCAGAATCTACAAACAAATAAAGAGTAATAAATATGCATCATATGCTGAATTAATTCCCTCATTCAATAAGTGTCGTAAACTTCAGGGTGATTGGTCCAGTTAAAGATGTGAAACTTTCTAACAAGCCATCACTTTCCTCTAAATATGAATAAGTTGTTAATACATGAATACACTCATTTGATGGTTTCTTTGAGGGTCAAAGGTCAAAAAGTATTCTAAATATGCCTGATGCTAAAAGAGGTTTTTTTTTAAAGTCTTACAAGTGATCTTACAAATAAACAATACAACAAAACTGTTTCTAAAGCTTAAATAAAACACAGAGAAGAAGAAGAAGAAGAAGAAGAAGAAGAAGAAGAAGAAGAAGAAGAAGAAGAAGAAGAAGAACTTACCCTTTTCCTTATTTTCCCATCCTCCGGTTGGTTCTGTACCTTCCTGGTCATGACTGCAGTTTGTTCTGTGTGGTCTGAGGAGCCGCACGCGTCCCTGAGGCCTGCTGTGGCTGCTATATATGAGTACCACGTGCTGTCTCTGATTGGCTGACAGGTGTGAGTGACGACACATGAACGAGAACGATTTTTTTTTAAACAACAGGATCGAAACTGATCCTATTTGGAAATATTAGTTTTTTTCTAAATTCTAAAAACGTGTATTTACTTAGAAAGAAATAGAAACGTTGGGCGTGACATTTAAAAGAACCTTACAAGTCAAATTAATGTGAAATACCTCTGCGCATGCGTATGCAGGTGAAATAAATGTTTCTACTTATCTGTCTGTAATTAGATCAGTAAACGCAGATCATGAGAGTGCGCGCTGTGCTGAAGTGTGACACTGGGAAAGTCTTTTTCCACTCGTGGGAACAGAGGTGAAGTGAGAAAGCGAGCAGCTCCGAGGCTTTTTATGATGTGTGAGACATCAGCACTTTACATTAAGTGATAAAAACAACCAAACGACAGCGTGCGCAGCGCAACGGAGCGCGCACACCGACTAAAACGAGAAAGTCTCATTCAAACATCGGACCAAACTTTTATTTATAAACTTTATTTAATTTATACTGAAGATAAAAAACAAAGCAGACGGAATGCAGACAGAGCTGCATGAGACACGGTATTAAATGAGTTTACGTCTGTCTGCTGATGTGATGAAGTGTGAAGATGATTATTACGCATGAGTGTTAAGTGTGCGCCGCTTCAGAGCAGACCTGATGTTTGGACTTCACACGTCCCCGGTTGTCGACTTCAGCGCACGTTCCCAGGTCCAACAGAGTTCACTCCTTTGTGACACACACGAGGAGTCACGATATTAGAAGTAAACGGTCCATTTCTTTGCTAACAAAGGACACATTTTAAACCCATTAGTTTCCATCACAGGTTCAGGAGAGCACTTTGTAAGGCTTATTTATGGGGCGGGTCCACGTGGCTTTAATTCTACAGCAGCTATACACAGTGCTGTGAACTTATTCATATTTACCCAACATTTAGTGTCTTATTAATATAATAAAATGTATCTTATGAAGTGAGCTTTCTTCCTGGCTACCATGGTAACCGTCACTGATCTCTGATCCTCCACTAATCGCATCCTCTTTGGTTTGAAACGGAAGTATCGTTGCCTCTGAAAAGCCACCTAATCTCCAGAGGATCCGCATGATCCGATCATCCCAGTGTTATCTCCACACTTTAGCCTATTATGGGGATCAGGGTGACCAAAAAATGCAGTGCACAGAAAGCTACCCCAAAAGCCAAGGCCCGGGTAACTTCACTCTGTATCACTTTAATGTACAGAGGAAGTGTGTGGACATTAAGAAAGAGAAAGATAAATGTGAGGTCTGTCTGTTTCAGCAAGAATCCCTCAATTAAATGTGCATCAATTGTATTGTTGTTTTTTTTAAATTAGCAAAAGCAGCCCTTAAATTAGCAAAAACACACACACACACACATATATGTGCTTTTATTTTACTGTTATTTATTTAGTTGCACTATGTACAGTTTATATACCATTTCTACCTCCACTCACCTGTGCAATAACTGTTAAATATGTAAACTGTTTATAATGTATATATCTTTTATTGGTAGCCTATTTTATATTGTATATATCTTTTTCCTAACTTATCCCTTGCTGTCTGTATGCCGTTGCAAAAATGCAATTTCCCCATTGTGGGACTAATAAAGGTTTCTTAATCTTAATCTTAATCTTAATATATGTGTGTGTGTGTGTGTGTGTTTGTGTGTGTGTGTGTGTGTGTGTTTTTGCTAATTTAAAAAAACAACAATACAATTGATGCACATTTAATTGAGGGATTCTTGCTGAAACACAGACCTCACATTTATCTTGTAAAATAGAAAAAAAAATAATCTCCATCTTTCCACACTTGTATGAACTTTTAAACTTTACAGAAGTGTTTTTCTCAATGAAACTTTACTTTTGCTACAATGCATATAAGCCTAAGTCATACATTAGTAATAATAAAATAAGGAGATTTTAAAATAAATCGAGAATTGCGCAATTCTGTGTGCAGTGTGTTTATAAAGCCATGCGACTTAGAATGATTTGGGGTCTTTCTTATGTAAAAGGCGCCATTGTGAGGCTGAGAGGTGTGGGCGTGGCTGATGCCACAAGGAAAACAATAAATTGTAACTAGGACACAAACATGCCAGTCGTCGTTCCCGGTTTGGATCCAGACAGGCTACGTTAAGATGAAGGTGTTGACTTCAGCACAGACTCCCCGACAGGCCATGAGAAGGGTAAGTTACATCTCTGAAAACTCTATGAAATTCCATGCTTAGTGTTGTCGTTAAAGTATTTTTTATCGCCTCTAAAGGTGACTAAACCAGTGATGGAGAAGCGCAGGCGAGAGCGCATCAACCACAGTTTGGAGATGTTACGGCTTCTGATGGTGGAGAGCACAAACAATGAGGTACGTCTGTGCGTCATTTGGGTGTTTTACAGTCCTGCGTGTATTTTTCAGTGGTGTTCAGTGAGTGATTTGTATTTTGTCTTTGTAGAAACTGAACAACCCAAAGGTGGAGAAGGCAGAGATTCTGGAGAGCGTGGTCGAGTTTCTGAAAAAAGACAAGGCCAGGGAAAGGGGTCACCAGGCCGTGACGAGAGTACTGTCCAGGGAGCAAAGGCAGAGCTGTGCCCCCCAGAAGAACTACCGTGGCGGCATGAGGTCCTGTCTGCTCAGGGTCGGTCACTTCGTTGCCAGTAAGAGCCAGCAGTTAGAAACCGGAGGAGACTTGGATCAGGCGTCTTTTACGCACACAGAGCCCCGGACACACTCCGCTTCTTTCGGACTCATGTTACCCTCTCCTCCTCCTGGTGACCTGGCTGCTCTGACTCCACATCACCTGCAGCACCATCACCACCACCAGCTCTCTCCTCCGTACCTCACGGAGAGGACCAGCTTCCACTGCTCCAGCACGCTGCTCTCCCCCTCCACGGGAGTCTCCACGCACATCACGGACCCCGTGTGGAGGCCGTGGCCTCAGTGAAAGACACTTAAAAAGAGAAGATTATATTTTTATAGCATATGTGCTGTAGATACCGACAGAGTGTGTAAATACGGGGCTATTTTATTGTACAGCCTGGATTATTTTGTACATTTTACAATGAGGTGATGTTCTCCACCAAGGTGGTGTTTTCAGTCTGATATTCTTCCACTCGCCACATAGGATATATTTTTCTGATTGTACATAAAGTGTAAATGATTTTTTTTCAGGCGGAAAATCCGCAAATGCTGAAACTTTTTTTACACGGTGAGCGTAAAAACGCGTGCGTAAAATGCGCTCTAATTTTTTTGTACAGGGGGACTATTGTATTTTTTCTTTGCTCTGAGATGTTCATGTCTGATGCATGATGGGAACATTGTTTCATGATTGTGCTTGCTGAGATCTCTGTCTCCCCCCACAATCACAATAAAGCACAACTTCCTGACCTTTCCAGAACAAGTGGCCTGTTTGCTGCGTGAATGGCCTGTACTTGACCGATACTCTGCGCGCACCTGTGCTGTGCTAGACAAGAAAGGAGAGCGTTCTGGAGAACACTTAACACATACTTCTTCCAGACTGAACAGCGATCTGCGGTATTGTAGTGTTGATAGGAAGGTAGTTGCTTCTTCAGGGTACTTATTGGTAAAATGTTGAAATGCAAAGGATTGCGGTCATTTGCACGTTTTTCAGAGTTTATATGCTCCAAAGTGTTCACACCCAGACATGTTTCACTCAATAAAATACAGAACTTTATCACTTATCAGCCCACATAGGTTATTTAATCGCAAAAAATCAGATTCCCGCATATTGAACATGTTTATATGTTGTGATGCTCATACAGTAGCAGTGAAATGCGCATTAAAATGAGCGTTATTCATATAGAATAGAATAGAACTTTATTCATCCCAAGCTGGGAAATTTCGTTATTGCAGCAGCAACATACCAGCACTCAGCAAACTTAAATATAAAGAAATATAAGAAAGAAACTGTATGAACATTATTTACAGCAAAATAAAAAATAAACATAGGTAAAGAAGCAAAAGGTGCCGTTTGGAATGCAGGTATAAATATAAGTATCAAATAAGGTTTGATTAGTTGCAATTTGAAAGTTAAAATCTAACCTTGTGCAAAATCTGTCACTGACAGCAATGTGGAAATAAACTATATACATTTAGAGTGTTGTATATTGTATTTTCCTGATGTGAAAACACCAGCTTTGTTTTCCTTGAGATGCAACATTTCTGTCTGGATTCCAGGGCGTGTAGACAAGGTGTTAATGGTCTGAGCTCTGCCCATCAACATTCCGATGGCCTTTAACAGCAACATTAAGTGTTAATGGTCCTGCACGTACTCACACTTGAAAAAAGTCACCCTATATCTAAAAACAGAGCTACTTTAGTTTTGTTTTTCATGTGCTTATATCAGGGCTGTAGAAGGTTAGGGTTATCACATTCATTACTGTGTCTCTTTGGTCATAATCCCACAAATCTCTCCAAGTCCGCTTTAAGAAACATCTTGCAGGCTATCAAAGGAGGCGTTCGTCCCACTGCACTGATCCCCGGACAGGATGCTCTTTTGTGTGCTTTTAAGCTTAAACCCCTCATAGAAAGGGCCACACAGGACTAAGTAAATCGATTAAACTAGGAATCAGATTAGGGTTTCATTGAGGGGCATCCGTCTTAATGAAGATTAACCAGGTCCAGTGTACAGTGTGAGTTCAGGATTAATCTTAATGTCTGCTCTAATTAAGACAAGAAGCCTGCGTAAAGATGGCCGTGTGCTCTTTAATATTCAGAAACTCACATTTAAAAGGCCAGCTGGATAAAAGTGTTGCTTTTCACCACATCAGTGTCAACACAATAAAACACCTTTTGGTCTCGACCAGACCATTTGATGTCTGCAGTTCCCACAATGACTCCTCACAGAGCACAAGGTTTTTAAACAATCTGCACACACTTCATTTCCTTGTTGTCCTGTATTAAAACACAACACACCAAGGTACCAAATAAGCTCCACGGTGATATCTTATCTTATATCTTAATTCCATATTAACAAACAAAAACAAAAAAACCTGAGGGCCATATGGGTCTACCAGGGGCCCACGTGTCGGTCAGCTTTACAGCCAGAGTGTGGATATTGTAAAAGGGCAGCACCTCAGGGTGTTAATGGATCTACATCCACCCACGCGCCAGAGGTAGGCTTGCACGTGCGTTATAAAAACAACTTTGTGGCGCGTGTTATTGCTGAGGGAGAATATCTTTACAACGAAATTACAAAATCCATGCAGGGTATTAAAATATATATATATATTCAGTTTTTCTATAGGTCAGTGATAATGTGACACCAAGAAATATAGAACAGTACTACTGTGTTATTAACCTGACGTCTACTACCGTAATGAATGTAATAAATGTTGCAAATAAAATAAATTAAGTCTTGTCTGCGTGAACTTATGGCACACACTGCACTGTATGTTAACTACGGTCTTTGGACCTTTTAAGACTTTGTTTTGGATTATTCATGAAGCCAGCGTCCTCCCTTGGCGGTAAGCACATGTATTTAAGAGAACAATGCTGCACTGCTGTGAGCTGCAGGGTGGGACAGTGACTGGACAACATCTGCTCTGGTGGTAGCATGATACACACACACGCATCTCATGCTGTGTTTGTGTTATCATTTATAAAAAATTCCCTCAAAATAAAGAAAAAGTCTCCATTCATGAAAAACATGTTTATTAATAACAAGAGAAAAGTCACAGTAATAACACTGTAAATGAATGACAAGATACAAGCAGAATTTACTCAGCCTTCTGTAGCAGGTTTACATGATAATAGTTCTACCTTCCGTGTGAGTGTGTGTGAGTGTGCATGCAGCTGGATGGCTTCATTAGACTTTGCCAAGCGCATGGCCCTGCGCTTTCTGAACCTCTTGCTGTAAACTGCACAAGACTTCTCTGTGTTGTTCAGATTTCTTTTCCAAGTCCTTCAGGAGTGCTTCATATCTTTGACTGCAATCAAATAAAACACACATACAGTATGAAGAAACAGAAGAAAACAGCATATTTATATACATATATGTATATATATATATATATATATATATACACATACAGAACACCCTGTGTGAGTTTACTCTTAGTACATGCCACAGCTTACAAAGTAAAGTGGTTCGTTGTTTACTGGTCCAGAGCAGTAGTAGTAGTATTTAGTAGAATGTACTTTTGGCATGCTGCAGCTAATACACTGTGACCAGGCTTCAGATCAAACTCCTGACTGCCCTCTGCCTGTTTAGGAGCATACTGACACTATCTGTTCTGATAGCAACACTGAAGCCCTTTGTGAGTGTTCAGCTGAGTATTTAAAGCGTGTAATGGATTTCCTATAAGTGTCACTTATACTACACAAGGGCACATAAGTATACTTCTGATAGGTGCAATACTCACACACCACAGTGTACAATAAATTATTTATTTAGTTTTGATGCACTATGTACAGTCTATAAACCACTTCTACCTCCACTCACCTGTGCAAAAACTGTTAATATGTGAACTGTTTTTTTTATTGAGTCTATTTTATAATGTATCTTTTTCTTAACTTATCCCTTGCAATCTGTATGCCGTTGCAAAAATGCAATTTCCCCATTGTGGGACTAATAAAGGTTTCTTAATCTTAACCTTATACCAAGTGGCTGTATGATTTCCAGGACACACTGAGCCACATTTGGTGTCATGCATATACTTTAGATTCAATCTAAGGCTGCAACAAACGAGTATTTTTGATACTCAGATACTCGATTATTTTTGCAATGACTCTGATCACGCGTTGTCGATGCATTTTACCCTTGAATATTACTCGAGTACTCGAGTAATCGTTGCAGCCCTAATTCAATCTATATGAAAAAACAGAGATTCTTTTTGGAGTCAAACAACTATTAATAACTTCAGCCTGGCATGGTATGCGATCAGGTAATTATTCACTGATAAACCTCCATGGCGCAAAGGAATCATATTAAGGGATTTTGTTTTAATTATTATTATATTATTAGCTTGCAAACTAAATGTTCCTTTTCCTGTGAAAATACATGATTCAATGATTCAGAGCTGTCATGAGCCCCGGGCCTGAAGTGTTACAGGGAACAGCTCCCCCCTGTTCTCCTACCTTAACTATGGGCACTAAGGTGGTCTTTGCTAATAAATGACAGAGACCTGAGTGAATTATACTTACATCTCTCCGTTGATATACTCCAGCCTTTTGATGACCGTTGCTTTGGCCTCATCCAGGTCTTGCTTCACTAACGCTGGGCCAATGAGTTTAAAAACCGTGTTTGAGCTGTCCAGCAAATCCAGCTCCTACAAAGACACCCAAATTAAACCATATCACCAGAATACAATATATATTCTAACGTAATACGTTAGAGCAGATTATAAACACTAACTTCAATCGATAAAAGGAGAGAAAAAGAGCTCATTTACCTCTTTAACAATGTTGTTCTCTGTCAGCTGCGTCTCCAGCTTCTGCCTGGCTGACATGCTCTTGCTAACATCTGCACAAGACAGTATTTAGCTAGTAAGTGGACATTTTGAATACACCCTCGAACTTAAAAAAATGCAATTAATCATATCTACATAATGCAACTAATGCGAGTTAACGTTTAAATACATGTTAAATGCCGAACGAGATCATTTAATGTATTGTTAGTTGTCCTAATATGGTGAGTTAGCTAGACACAACATGGCACATTTGGAGAACCCATGCAATGCTAACTGGCACCTACCTTTTTGTAACACTGTATATTTTTCCAATTCCGCTTCGAATTTCTTTTTAATCGTCTCGCCCATGTTTGTGTTTGTGTAAAGGGTACCGCAAAACGTGAAAATAGATCAAAGATAAAATAAGCTAAACGCGATATGACATGAAATCTCTGGGTTAGCTAACAGGAAGAGGCAGCGGCTAGAACCGACATTCGCCCAACCCTTTCAAAGTAAGAGCCTCGGCATTTAATTTGTTAAAATAAAAGTGCCCAATAAAACACACAAGTAAAACATGTACACCATAACAGATTGTTTATAAAATATGTATCTCAATTATTTATTTTGTTTTTTATCACGTTTTTTGGGTAGTTTTTGATTAAATTGGACGCTGTCATGATTGCGGCTGTTTACGACAGCGGTTTACGACACTGCACGCAGTTCCTTATCGCTCCTTGTTCAAGATGGCCTCGTCGTTGTGGAAAGGTGTTGTCGGTGTCGGACTATTAGCTCTAGCTCATGCGGCTTTTTCAGCAGCACAACGTAAGTTTTCGTGCAAAGAGAGAAGGCAGAAGCCTCCGTGTCAAATTTTATTCCAGCTGTCCTCTGTTAACACCGGGTAGGCTGATAAAATACAAGACGGGGCCTTCCGGTTCAGCAGCTAGCTAACAAGATGCTATAAGAGCCTAGCTCCGCTTTGGTTTAGTCGCAGGGATGAACGACTTAAAATTGCAGTGCGGGGTTTGCGGTGGTATTTAGCGTTTAGTGAGGCTGGTACGTTAGTAAATGTAATAACAGGCCTCATGTACATCCATCCTTTAACCTGCTTAATGTTATTTATCTTGCCACATAGAAAAAATATCTTAAAATATGTTATAATATCTCTATAAATATGTTAAACTATCTCCCATCAGATCGATCTTACATGCGGCTCACAGAGAAGGAGCATGAGACGCTACCAATTGACGTGAGTGGCTTTCACCCTTTAATTGTTCATTTCTACCTTCACAGCACACCTCATCGAGTCGTCTGTATCTCTGATAATGACCCTTTTCTGTTGTTACAGATTGTGTTGCAGACCTTATTATCTTTTGTGATGACCTGTTACGGTATTGTCCACATTGCTGGAGAATTTAAAGACATGGATGCTTCCTCAGAGCTCAAAACCAAGTAAGCTGCCCCCCCCCCCCATTCCCAAGATAATGTTGTTGTTGTGTCTTCTGTCCTCTGGGATTCACACAGCTCCCCACATCACCTGCATTTATTTCTGTGTGTCTCTTCCCATCACAACACATGCACAAAACCTCATTGAAGTCATTTTGAAGCCACATATTAGTCATACAAGCCAGAGGAAGCTTTTCATACTACATCAACCAGTGTTATAAACGCATGTTAACACATTCACACCAAGTGTAAATGCAAATATTCCAAATCACATACTCCACGTCATGAGGAAAGGGAACAGTATGCTATTAATAATAGTACCATTGCATGGCAAGGTTTATCCTTAGATCCAGCATTAAAAGCTTCTGCAGCCCTGCAGTGTGAACGCCAGCAGACATATTTCTAATTTGTAGCATACAAAAAACATTTCTTCAGCTTATTTTGCATTCAGAGGTGTTTTTATTTGCCATGTGGTCATGTTTATCCTAAAGCAGGTGTAGTATGACGGCATCTGTGAAGGTGGAGTCCAGTATTATGATAGTATCATAATTCTTTGACATGTTGCTCTTTTCAGTGTTGTCCTGTGCTTTGAGTGCTTAGTTCACATGAATTCCAATGAATTCCATTCTGTCCTTTGGAAAGCAGGGGGCATATTCGTGCTGTGTCCAGTCTATTTATAACTCCTCCTCCATCCTTTTTTTTCCTTGTAGGACTTTTGACACACTGAGGAACCACCCATCCTTTTATCTTTTCAATCATCGGGGTCGGGTGCTATTCCATTCACCAGAGGAGGAGCCATCTTCTGTACGCAACCAGCAAGCTCTTCCTAACCCCATACGACTACGCAAGCTGGAGCATTTGCACTGAGACTGGCCTTTCCTGTCTGTAACATCATCGTTACATCATCGTCAGATAAGATTTGTTTTTGTTAGGCATGGGGGAGTGGACGAGGAGTCTTCTTCCTCTAGTTTCATTTTTATTTGTAAATAAACTAATATGCTGTCCAAAAAACGCATCTCTGTCCATAAAATGGTTATTACCATATTCATCACTTGACTGTGCCAACCCTTCATTTTTTTTTCAAGCAGATTTATTTGTATATACAGTATGTAAATCGCTTTGGAGTCTTAAGATATGAGACATTGACACCCTTTGTCCCTTCTGAACTGAAGTGGGATATTGCTGTCCTTTGTATATCTTTTGTAGGAGGGGCATAACAAAGCCTGTTTTTTGTTACTGTTTTCATTTCAACCACACATCAGTCTTCAGCAGCTGTCTGAGCAAACTTTTGTTGTTCGAACGGTTCCTTAATTTCCTGGAAGCATAAAGGGTCTCTGTACATCCTGTATGCAAAAAAGTGTTTGGTTTTTTTTGTGCTACAGGAAATCAGCTCAACACGAGAGATGCAAGCGCAGGACACATTAGACAGCCATGCTAATGATACTGTGAACACAAAGGTGAAGGAGAAAGTGACGGTACATTCATTAAGTTTATTTTTCCTTCATTTTACATTTTGTTAAGATTCATCAGATTGTTTTTAATTTAATAAAACTCATACTGATTTTACAAAGTTTCTGTTTTTTTTAAGAAAATGGAGTAACTGTATTCTCACATAGGGACATTATTTTCACATGTTTAAAGCTAGATAGACACATTATTCGTAGTGAGCTTCACCTACATGTAGGAGCATTGAAGCTCCTTGTTGGAGCGGTGAAAGCTTGCAGGCAGGTCCAGGTGCCTTGCTTCAAACTCTTGAATGGGAGTCTTCATCAGCATGTGCCAACTAAAGTTGTTTATCTGGAGAAGTCAGTCACAAATACTCGTACCAGTGAAGTCACTGTGGAACACTATGCAGAGGTGCGCAGGAGCTGTGACCTTGATGCAGGACCACTGCGCCACACAAAGAAATCCACTTGATCAAAAACCTGTTGTTGTTGGTGGTGGTGGCCACTAGGTGGCAGTGGAGGATGCACTTCCTGCCTGTCACATATGCTGCAAACTCTCAGTGTTTAAGATGCACACATTGGTTTCTGCTGAATGTGGTAAGATATAAAGTTAATCTAATCAATTAAAAATCATAGCTGAAGAAAATATTGAAACTTATAGCATAGCCTTGCTCAGAGGTCAACTCAGACATGAAAGCTGATTTAACAAGATATAAACAGACAGGTAAACCTTTATGTTACACAAAATGTTTTCTTCTCTCTTTCTCTGTATCTTTTACAAATACATTAATTTTTCAGGCCTTTACACTATTGAGATAAATACACTGGTCACAGTGGTCACTGCCTGTAAATAAAACTCCAGCCGTCACTGAGACATGATCTTCACTATCCACTAACAGGTTTATATTTCTTCAACTTAAAAGCAAAGAATTTCAAACTTAAACACAGACCTAATCTATCCGATCACACATAAATGCACAGCCTATATTGTTATGATTGTACCCAATAATTGATTCTCACTTTGGAAGCAGAAACACACACACTGAGCCACAGAAGCAGAGATACCATTCTACTGGTGGTTTATTTATTGTTTTGTAAAAAAAAGTATGTTCAACTTTCCACTTTGTATATGTATTTAACAATTTACAAAAATGGCTTTAAACATTTCTTTCAAAATATTTCTTATACTCTGAAATAATCAAATTCACAAAAATAATCTATATTCCTATGAACATTAAAAAGTAGTGAACATCTGTCGTAAAAACAAGGAGAACAAAAGAAGGAGTGCCGAGTCGAGTTTATGCAAAAAGCAGCAGATTACCAGCTGTTTAACTTCAACAAAAGGCCGTTGGTCAGCTGAACCTGGGCAGCTATGAAGCGTCCTTGGAATAAAGCTGTAATGCTGTGGACTACTGGAGTGCTTGTGGTGTGGTTGGGTTAAAAGGAGTAAAACTCTAAAAGGAATACCAGCAGTTGCAAGCACTGAAGCAACGCTCTATTGCTGTAATGGCAGGTAAGAGGAGAAACACTGTTTCCACTTTGAGACACTATCGTGAAACTGTACCAAGACACTGGCTCATCTACAAATTGATCCATTTTGAAATCATGTAGGCTACTTATAATAGGAGTTTGTCCTTTTCTGACCAATAGAATGAGACTTTACTTTGGGCAATATGGTAAAGGATACAGTATTTTGGTACATTATATATTTATAGGTATGTTTACCTTTGATATGGTAATACTGAACACACAGTATTTTTGCACAGATGTTTCCATCTGGACCTGTGCTTTCAGAATTAGTTTTACACCGTGGACATTGGTACTGTTAAATATAGTTGCTCATAAGTCTGGTTTGATATTGCCCAACCCAAGTGCCAATGTAAAAATAAAAACCAATGTGATAAAAAAAGACATCAATGTGGACGAACAACAGTGCATCCATCTGCAGATATAACACTAGGAAGGTGAGGGTATGTCTGCATGGAGCAGAGTTCTCCTGCCAGCCATACATTAACATGAGTGCACAACATTTTTACTCATAAAAATAGCTGCAGTCATACAAACATCTTTCAGACCAGCTGAAGAAAGGTCTGTTTGAAATGAATTACATCAGCAGCAGGACTCAGCCAGTGTATTCATTGCTTTGCCACTCTGGTCCTGCTGGCTTATTGTGTATGTCTCTAATGGAGTGAATGTGTGTGTGTGTGTGTTGTCAACTGAATATTGTGCCCATACAGACAAAAGCCATATGGATGTTTAAGGCATCTGTCAATATGAAGAAGGATGATAGTTCTCTTTACTTATCCCCCATGAAGGTCCCTCCTCCAGTTAAACCCTCTGACAGGATGTGATGTAACAGCATGGCGACAGTTGGGAGTGTCTTCTGTCAGGCAATGAGTCTTGTTCCCTCACTGGTTTCCAAGTGAAGAAAGATATCTTTCATGATGGTGATGTCCAGTGATGAGCAACATATACTTCAGAGGAGAGGAGCCTCGTTCATTGTACGTTAACAAAGCAAGCACAGCTCACTACCTGCCATGGTCATTGTGAAGCTGTATGGATGTTGCCTGATTCCCCTCTAATTTGTTGAGGATAGCCTCTAGCTGCTGGATCAGTACCCGCTTCTTGAACCTGTTAAGAGAGGCAGGAGGAATTCAGAAAGACGCAGGAGATCAAATGTGAACACGACATTTATTCACAGTGCTGCAGAATAACTCAGGAAGAACTAGGGAGAGCAAGATTCCACATTCATATCACCTACATCAAACCAGTTCAAACACCTAGGCAGTGAAAATACATGAAAGGACATCTCTGGTTTAGGGACATCAACCTATTCTGAAACTGAAAGTGAGTCTCTTACCTGATAGCTTCTTTGATGGCATGTTGGATGAAGTACCTTTGTACATTGGCTGGCCCTTTCACCTCTTTCATTAGACTGAGTATTGCTTCAAAGGCTTAGAAATACATACATACAGACACAGACAGATCAGTATGACTTACTTTACCTCATCTATCCTAAACATGAATGTATGACTTATACTTACTCCGTCCGGGTTTGCGGACCTCTTTGATGATCCGCGTCCGAAGCTCTGCTTGGTTGCCATCTAGTGGGGGTATGAATATGGTCTCGAGCACTGAACTGTCAGCTTCAGAACCATCCAGCTGGTTCTGTGGACTCAGACGTTCACAGTTGTGTTTTTCCTCCAATGACGGCTCATCAAGAGGATCTTCTGCCTGCGTCTCCTCCGTCATACTGATGTCCTCCACCCGAATCACTGCTCCTGTCCCAGCCTTGTCCTCTAAGCTTGGTGAAGCCGGACTTCCCGTCTCAGTGTCTAGCTCAGCCGGCCAGTTCTCGGTAGAGTCAAGACCAAGAATGCTGTCACCGTTGCTGTCAGGGACCACCATGTTGTTCCCATCCACTCCTGATAAAGTAAAAAAAGAAATCTTATTTATGCTGCAACATTTTAGTCACAGAGTCTCTGAGCATCTCAGCTCTAATGTTTAATCTCACCTTTGTGCTGTGGAATGGTTTTGACCAGGTTCTGCTGCCCCTGAACCCCAGCTACACACTTTCCCGCCGCCGTATGGTTGTTCCCTACTGGAGTCTGTGGCCGCCGCAGCAGCGGAGACATACTTCGCCTTCTCTTCATAGAAGCAGCAGAGTTGGAATCACTGGAATTTCCTCTTTTCTTGTTTTGGGGGCCTGCTACAAACTCATCTGCCTCATCGATCATCATCCCCTGGGAAAAAAAGAAGATGAAACAACATTACAGAATGGAAAGGATCTGATAACAACAACTGCACTAATATTAGACTAGCAGTTTGAGGTAAAATCTTTTTACCTTCTTGTCCTGCTTGAAAGGATTCCCAAACGTGTGCAGCCGTTTTGGTTGATCAGGGTCAATTTCTCTCAAAGGAGACGGCATCATTTTCAGGTACTCCTGATAGTTTCCCATCTGAGCCACTGGAATACTGTGCAGGTAGTCTAACAACCACAGGACATGCACGTCTCTTTAATAACACTGTAATAACTACCTGTACCTGTCTATTACAAATGAAACATAACATTACCCTCATCTTGGCCTCGGATCAGTTTCATTGATGTCCGCAGCAAGTTGGAGCGCATTCTGGTGAGCTGATCCAGAAGGTTCCGTCTTGGGATGTCATAGGCATTACGATACGTTTGAGGTTTTACATCCTGTGAGCGCATTTAGACATCAGTCAGAGAAAACCCATCCAATATTGTTATCGTTCTGTGTTCTGCCAACAGGAAGTATGTCATATACTGCAGAAACATATCCTTGTTGATCTATCTACCTTGTTGAGCAGGGCAATCTGGAAGCCTGCGAACTCCTTAAAGTTGATGTCCACCAGGCGAAGCGGGCCCTCCCCTGTGATGCCCTGCAGCAGCTGCTTAAAGTCTCGCCGATGGGCCAAGGAAAGGGAGCTGGAGTGGTTCTTCACTTTTATGCCTGTTTCTTGAGGAGCCTTTTTACCCACCGACACAATGAGACGTTCCGACTCGATTTTTGCCTTTAGGCCAAAAAAAAAAAAAAAAAAAGAGACAATATACAGTTGATAAAATAACAGCTCAAAAATGAGAGCAGACCTTTCTACATGTTTCACTATTTTGTTTCTTGGCATCTTTTCAAACATTTAATACAGATCAATACACATGAACAAAAGCAAACACAACGTGTCTTTGTATAAATTTCATTCTGTGTTGTGTAAATATGAGAGTGTTACTATTACCCAGGCAATACAGGGCTTTCATACACCCTGTTCTGACCTCATGCCCTGGTTACAGAGGGGTGCAACAGAGTTGCGTGCCAATCTGCAGTAGATGCAGGCCAGACACCCACTCTTCTGCTAGGCCACACAAGACATTGAGCAAAAGCAACATGAGGAGAAGCTTGCCCAAAAGCCACAACTTTCAGGCTTCAGAGAGCAAGGGAAGCTTTGACTCAGACAATGCTGCATTATGCTTACTGAAATGTAAGAAATACAAGCAACATGTAACTCTTTCTTTTCTGGAGCGTGAACTCAGGCAAAGTTTTTCTAACTTAAATCTTTGCCTTTTGTCACACGCTACAAAACATCTCATTAGTAACAGCTAGACATTTCCTTAAGGACACAGTAAGTAGTGCAGTGTATTAAAACTCCACCATCACTGCTACTCCTGTCCCCCTGCCTGAAAATGTTCCTAAGAGAACCAGGGTGCAAGCGTCACTGACCTGCTGACTCAGCTTCTTCAGGTAAGAAATGACACTGTAACTCAGGCCACAGTCCATGGTGTCGGCAATAAGGTTTGGAGCTCCCATCATCCTCAGCGCCTTCTTTAAGGGCTGTTGGAGATAGCAGATGAAATTGTGGATGCCAAGGGAAAAACAACATGAATCTATTTATCGGCATAAACACTGTAGCCTTAGCTTACCAAGAGGTAGTATGGAGGCATCGTCTTCAGGTACATCTCAAAGGCCTGTCGCCACTTAAGGTTCGCTTTTAGTTTATGCACTTTGAACAAATCATCTGACAGGAGACAAAGAGGAGTGGACTGTTAGGCATGACGGGCTGACTCCATCCACACTGAGATGGCGAGCATCCAAATACTGATGCACTGCATATTAGGTTTTGCAGTATGTCTTACCTAGGAGTGGGAGGAGGACTGGGTAATTGTAAGGCATGACAAACAGGTTAACACAGGTGAGAGTGGTGCTGGCTTTAAGATATCCAAAGGGCTGTCCTATGTCACTTTGCTTCCCACTGCTGCTCACAAACACCTGGCAAGGAAATTATAAACATATATTTCTTGAGCTTTGTAAGAAGTAGATCAGTACTTCACTGCTGTGGTATTTAGAGTAATTCACAACTTCCTAAGGCTATAAATACAAATATGAATCTAACAATCTTACTATTTCTGGGTTTCAGTCCCAGAGCCGACACCAGGCAATAAAATGAGTGTGCTGAGTGTGTATTTATCTTACCTGCCAGCACATGTGTGGAGACTTTCTTTCCAGAATGTATTGGGTGAGTGGAGAGGGCTCCAGTTCATACTTGTCAAAAGGAAGCTTGTCAATCACCATGGGCTCACAGTCCACACAGGAGAAGCGCACCACAGGGTGAGCAGAGCGAGGTGGCTGGGAGCAGAAGATGGAGATGATTAGAGAGCACTGGAAGAAGACACCTGCAGAAGAACAGACCAGATAAATGTGCTGTTAAAGCTTCTCTAGCTTCTCTGCTCACCAAGGTTGGGGAATTCTGGTCCGGCCAGAAGGACTCAGGTATGGGCCAATGCCCCACTGGCACCCCCGTCTTCGGGTTTGGTCGCACGTAGATAAGTTTGTGGCAGCTGTGCCAAGGTTGTGGGTTGAAGGATGACACGGGACGGCTTGAGTCCACAGAGTTATCTGCAAAAAGGAGCAGGGTGTCTATTTAGAGTGGTTCTCAGTTTATTGTGAAACTGCACAGTGAAAATCCAGAATTAGAAGATTCTCTTTCTGCATTATCTTTGCTGCAGAAGTGGAAGTGGAACTGACAAAACCTGAACAAGTATTGGTCGTTGCCTTTTTGACTATTCAGCATACTCACCTTCCCCAACAAGAGGTGGATCTGGCCCAGTCTTCTCGAAATTAATAACAACACCACTTTGAACTTTTTGGACCAGAGACTCCAAACACTGATTTAACATTCTCTGAGTTCGTACACAGTATGATCGCCCTGGGAGGAAAAAAAAAAAACAAAACACAGGATACAAAGCAATCAAGCACAAGAGAATGAATTATTGAGTTCTACCCCAAAAATGCAGACACACGATGAATGAAACGAAGAGAATGTCAAACCTCCAGTGACTTCACACATCTGTGTGATGGCTGACTCGTCTGTGGGGACGCTACCAAGTTGCTCATTGTCTGATGTAGCTGCTCCTGGCAGCCTCAATACCAAAGCGAACAGACGCTGGTCCCATCGGAAAGGCTCTTTGGTCAGCTCGCTGCCTGCCAAAGGAGAGTTCAGAGGCAGGTGCAGCTGCAGAGTAGCAAGGATAAAGGGTGATGGAAGAGGATCGTCAATTTTTAAGGCAGATAAAGCGTGGAAATAAGACGGCATTACTACAAACTGCATATAGTAGCACCATCACATTTGTTTGTGCTCTCACCTCATCTGGCACCCCAGAGGTGTGTGTAAGCTTGTTCCCATCAGTAATAGTAATGATCACAGATGGCTCAAGGAAGAATGGGTTACGGCCCTGAGAAAAGAACGATAACATGCAGCAATTAAATCCAGGGTTTGGGCAAACAGCAAGCGCCTTGTTTGAGCCCTGAAACACTCCACAAGGCGCTGCGGCTAAAAAAAGATTCCTATCTTCTAAAACACAAATTGTAATTGGGCTCATGTTTTGGCTAACGGTGAATACAGGCATAAGAGGAATCCACATAAACACAGTAATTAGTATGGAGTCGGCATCACACCCAGGGTAATCTTTGCTTTGTGTCAGAATGCATCTGTGAGCTGCAGTTTGTGTTCTGTTGTTGCTTGTTAAGGACAGAAGCTGCTACCACTGTGCTGCAGAGGTCAGCCTCGTCTAATTCAAAGAGAGTGTTTACATAGATTTACACACTCCTGATGCAGAAACCTACTGTCACCGCTTGAGTGTAGTAATCCATCTTTGCCCTTTGAGCCGAGGGGCTTTAAGAAAACTTGTGCACAAGAAGGAGATGACCACGTTAAGCCACTTAGTTTTCACCTGTGGATGCTTAGCCTTCTTCTTGGGTCATTTTTTTTCTTCTATGGCATCTATGTCTATAGCTGCCTTATTCAGATTACTTTAGATTCTCCTATTTCTATGTCAGAGCGTATTATCTTTAACACAAAAGATCAAGTAGATCTGCAGTTAAAATCTGTCGATCTATGCCACGGAAGTTACTTAAATACACCAAAATAAATCACAAGCACTATTTTTCTCTTCTTTACATATGTGACGTTGTCTTCACATCCATTAATTAATACTCTTCTAATAAAAGAACCAACAAAATGCTCACAGTAAGCATCTGAAAACATGGAACACTTATTGTATGTCGGTGCCAAATACCTGTCCGTAGTTGTCGATTCCCGAGACGAGGCGGTTAAGGTTAAGCAAGTCAAAGGCTGTGCGAAGAGCGTGGCCCAGTGTGGTCAACCCAGACGCCTGCAGGTTCTTTAGCTCACACATGAAAGTTGCATGGTTTTCCTTCCAACCAGCCTGCAACACGGAAGAGCGTGATGAATAAACTGCACAGCTAAACAACAGGCAGAAGAAGAAGCCTTATGTCACAGCGCAGGGTGAGCAGCCGCAAACTAAAATAGATACACTCCCACAGATACACTATATAATTACAAAGGAAAACAGAGTGTTCACTGACAAGAAGCAGCTGATTAATGCAAGAGGATGCCACCTTTGGTACCATCCACAATCCATTGTTCAGTGCAATATAACATAATATAAACAGTAATGAATAATAGCATTACATTGAAACAGGACACATTAAGCTCTGGAAACAAGATGATACTGTCGACATTTAGTCCCATATTTAGGATTCCTATTTCATACGTGACAAGTTTAAAAAACATACACTTCTCCCTGTTACTCGTCCTCTGTGACAGTGATAAACTCCCACAGGAGAGGATGTGAGTCTTGGACTTTTCTCCAGTGGGGTCAAGTACTTTACTGCTGCAGCTTCATGCCTAATCTAATGATGACCTGCAAGCTTACCACTTCCTTTGCAGGGAGAGGGAGGGGAGGAGGCTAAAGACACACGGCGATGAGGAGCAACACAGAGGGAGAAAAAAATGTGTCTGTATCAACATGCAGTATGCTCTAAATCAGGCCAGTGGGTAGATGTTTGGATTATCATGGGATATTATTTCAAAGTCAGGATTTAGGTGGAATTTCTAGGAAAGCACTGTGTTACATGAATGATATTAGGTAAGTATTATACAGTCACACAACGGACCTCACAAAGCTGCTGAAGCAAAGCTGAAGGTGGAAACACATTCACAGGCTGTTGCGTAGGCCAGCAGAAATATAAGGCATAGCTTGCACTCAATAATTCACACTACAGAATCTTTCTATTTTTTTCCCCTGCCCCATCTCCTCTCTCTGCCTCTACATCAACAATTTATTGCTTCTGTAACTGTGCAATCAGAGTATCCTCATTCAGCTCAACCTTGTCCTTTCATCATAATCCTCAGTGCACAAAGCGGGCAGAAGCAACAAAGGAGGGGACGGCAACAAAAGACAAAGACAGGAAGACGAGTTGAGGACAGACCTAACAATGAGAGAAGAACTTATAGGCAGCATCTCCTGGATGATCGGTGTGTGGGGCAGGAGAGTGACAACTTGGATTAAACTGGCTGTGGTGGAACATGTAAGACTGTCCCAGCGAGCTGCACTTTGGACTACATGAAGCATGGCAGCAGCATACACTCATGGTTTTAGCCCTATGGAATAAAAGCCTACATAGTAATGTTTTAAGGGTAGGGGTGTGAGCTGAACACTCTGCTTTAGCAGTGTTTTAATGTGAAACTCAGTGAGGTGAAATTTCCTGTGTCATTTTGTGTAATGAATGATTGATGGTACACTGGATAACACAAAAGGAGAAGTAGTTAATGTCAAGTTCACCTTAAGATGAAAATATATCAATAACAATATGCAACTTATCATTATATTTCAGACATTTCTACCAGATCCAACAACCTATAGCCAAAGGAAATAAGTCCTAGAAGTGACAAACTGTAATAAGTGATAAGATAAACGTGTAAATTAATATAATGTTATATTTTACACCCTGACATTTAGATTTTTTAGATTATTGCTATACTTATCCTGAACCATTCATTATTAAAAAACTTCCTTTTTTGTTGCATGTGTGGTAATTACAAGTGTGTCCCTCATGTTTTGACACATAAAGTACTAGACTGTATATAGTTTGCATTCCATATTATGAGATGTACAATATTGTCACATCTGGTCTGATCCCTTTAAAAACCTGCAGGTGTTCAAACTGCTCTGCAAAGTGCAAAAAAAAAATCAAGGTATAAAAAACCAAGAAATGTGGAATTAATTAGTCCTTTTAAGACCTTTTTTTGTTTACTTTATAACATGTGTCCAGCTCCAGCATTTTAATTATGTGGTCGTGAGGCATGCAAACGTAATTGTTTGGCATTGATGACATGGAATGGAGTAAACACTCACAGCCACAGAGTCAGCCATGCTCAGAGAGGTTTCTCTCAGACTTCAGGGGTTCATGGACTTAGCTTTTGGATCTTATTGGGCTCAGAGAGAAAGAGAGATGTGCCATCTAATAAATCAGGTCGTTAGGTTGGTGGGGAGGACAGCTTTGGTGACATTAAGCCCATTAAAATATTGCAGTGATTGTCAAGTTGCATGTTTGTATTTATGTGTGAGTGTTTCTATACTGGGCCATGATACTGACAGTATCGGCATGACAAATACTGTTTAAATGAATAATGATAATCCGATTCTAGCGAACTCATAAAAATAAAAAAAAAATAAAAAATCTTATGATGAAGAGGGCTTATCAACTTTCAGCCCAGAATGACCAATGGTAATGTGTGTCTGGTGCAAGGGGCGGGGCAGAGTTTGATTGGCGGGCTCCTCGACCCATCCACACATTGTTCTGTTAGAAAAAAGAGTGACGTCAGAGCTGATAATAAATCTCTCCGCCTCCATCTCAACGCCCGAGACTTCTCTCAACACAAAAGCAAAATGTCCGCTGGATGTTCGGAGGCAGTGCAGCTCCGGATCTGCGAGTGTTTGGAGCAATAATTTGCCGTTTTTTTTTGCCACCGGGAAGCCGCCCGACACTGACTACAGACCAGAAGGACAATAAAGTCTTACTGACAGAAAAATATGTTCGTCTAGTCAAATGTAAAAATTGTATCAGTTGCTAATTACCTTCACTCCGTATGGTGGATCATCGAATGTAACTAGCATGTACCTGTCGCCTCTACTAGCCGGGTCTCGAGCACGCAGCTGTCAAAAAAGAAAACCAAAACAACATATATTAATTTCGACCGATCTTGCCCAAGGAACCCTGTTCTCACCATAGGTACATACTTGCTGAAAAAAGTCGGGGTAAAATCATTCTTTACCTTCATAAAGACCTCAACCGCGCCTTTAGCAATGTCCAGATACGTCGTACCCAAATAAGTGCGCTGATTCATAGAGGCGGACGTGTCTAACAGGAAAACTAAAATAGGCATTTTAAATGTAAAGCCGCAGTTGTATGCTTTTCTAAAAAAAACTGTTATCCACATATGACCTATCGTGCAGCCAGACAGTTCACACATGTGTGTATTTGTTATAATAAGCCCCCCCTCCTGCAGAGGGCCGCTTCCTCTGGCCCCTCTCTATCTGCCTTTCTGGAGGTCTGTCTCGGCTCGCGCTGTTCAACTTCTGCTCCTAGCCGAGTGGAACGCCCAGCTGCCTCCTCTGCGCCGCCATTGGCTGCGCTACATTCCACTGGCCACGCCCCTCACTATATAAATATATAACGGGGTCGACATGGCTCGAGGTTGTAGTGCGTGTTCCTTCCCGCTTTCGGCTGAGCGTGTGTCCACAGCACAGCTAGTCCAAAAAACACACATGTATCCATGTTATCAACATCTGCGTTCCTTAGTAACCGACCAACAGATGAGACGTTAATTTCAGCTCTCTCTCTCTCGCTAGGCGCTTCTAAAGGTCCGTGGTTCCGATTATAGCTACAACATAACAAGAACACGTGCAGTTGCATGACCGAACCAGATGATAGAACAAATCATATTTATTAATTTGTCATTGCAATGGCAGACTGGAGAAGGTGCACAAGTAGAAAAAACTGAAGAAAATGTGTCAAAGAGGCCTAATAAAATATAGATATTATAAATATAAATGAGAAACTTATTCCTCAAAACCTTGATTTTGAGAGATAAAGTCTTGTTTTAATCCTGGAAGAAGAGAGTTCATCCCGACTTTTCAGGAGAGTTAAGGTTGCATTCTATCTGATTCTCCCGGTAAACAATCATGTTGTTTGTCAGTCATCTTGGCAAAACAAAGCACTGAGCGCGCAAAAACCACATCTGAGTACAAGTTTAAGCTGTTTTATACAATTAACATAATTTTACTACAGATACGGACTCGGCGTGAGAAGCAAGTACGATCCAGTTGCATTAGGTTTATATGTTTGAGTGCTTGGCATGTGGGGTGTTATGAAATGATTATAAAGATGTTACTCCGCATGCTTGAGGATATTACGTCCGCACGTAGTCGTTCTCCCAGCATGCACCGCGAGGTCTGCAGTATAATTATTCACAAAGAAAAAAAAGGCTGAGGAGCAACAACAACAGGGTGGGATCACAGGCACAGACCTTGGTTATCGCTTTAACGTTTCATAAACTCGTATGACAACAAGGTACAGTCTCGCTCTCGCTTTTATTTAACAGGCAGCTAACCTCTGCTTCCTTCTTCTGGTGTGACACCGCTTAAACAACGTTTAGTGGCTGTTAGCTACCATTAGCCAGCTAGCGCTAGCCAACAGCGGTGCACAGCGTTAGCATTACAATGCTGAATTTCTTTCACAGTAGCTAAAACAACGACATATGCTGGCTTTAGTATTGCTTAACAGTGACTACGATACATGTTTTCTATATTATTATTAAGTGTATTATTTGAATATATTTATATATGTATGACAAACACTCCAAAGACTTGATGTCTTAGATATTAGGGTCTGTTTACATCGGAACCTATTTCTCTACATTTGCAACTTCCGTTTTTATTCTATCTAGACACAAAGTCACCTATTTGACTTTGTCATGCTAGTTGTATAATGTTGTTTACACACAGGGCAGCGACTACATTAAATCCTTGCTGTTAATGTGGTGAATTCATCGTGTAACGTAGAGAACAAAAGGCTGTTGCGACACCACCAGCCTCGCTGATCCTGAAACCATGTAAACACACAGACACGTGACCAGCCACATGGAGTTCTGCTTCAGTTTAACCTAACGTGTGTTTTATGAGGTAAAACGTAACTTACGTTTTTTTCTGCCTCGGTAATAATGCATATATTTCGCTCCTCTACAAATGCTTGACTTAAATCAATAAAATCCAGCATGTGCATCATGTGAGCCTGGTCTTGTTTTACACGGAGTAACTAGAAACAACAGCTGATGCTTAAATAAGTGGGAAATGTAAACAAGCACTTTCTTTGTGTTTTATCACCTGTGTCTATTCACAGTTTCGTGTCATGGCCCTAAGGAGCTGAGAGTGGGAAGTGCCAGTTCCACCTGAAGGGAGCTTACACAGCTTGACAGTTGCTAGAGAAGAGTGGGGGGGCCCAGGCAGACTGTGGACGGGGAGGGGGCAGAGCTCAGCTGGCGCCAATGCAGCAGCAGCATCGACAGCCTGAGCTGGTGGAAGGAAACCTTCCTGTCTTTGTGTTCCCCACTGAGCTCGTCTTCTATGCTGATGAGCAGACATCTCACAAGCAGGTGCTCACCCTCTACAATCCCTATGAGTTCGCCCTCAAATTTAAAGGTCAGTGTGCCATGAGAACATTATATGTTTTGGTCAATTAGTCTGGATAAATTATGTGTTGTTTTCTTCTTAGTGCTGTGCACAGCGCCAAATAAGTACACTGTGGTGGATGCTACAGGAGCTGTCAAGCCACAGTGCTGCGTTGACATGTGAGTTTATTTTAAAGTTTTAATGCAGTGTCAACTCCGCTTCATGTATTTCGTCTGTCAGATACTGTAGCTTTGTTGTCCATTAGACAGGTGACCCCCCATTTGGTTTGTCTTGACTTTCTTTGTCCCCACAGAGTTATCAGACATAGAGATGTGCGAGCATGCCATTATGGGGTCTACGACAAGTTCCGACTGCAGGTGTCGGAACAGAGTCAGCGAAAAGCTCTTGGTCGCAAAGAGGTGACGGCCACACTTCGTCCCTCAGCCTCACAGGAGCCCCCGAGCCCCAGGCCCCAAGATGAGGAACGCAGAATCAGAGAGCAGTTTGCGGAGAGCGAGTTTTTTGAACAGACTTCATTTCAGACAGGTAGGATAAAAAGCGGTGTTGTGTGATGTTACCACTAGATGGAGCCAAGTGTTCATAAGTGTTCCAGGTTAACATTTATTCAACATGGCTTATTAAACTTTTTTTTTGGTATTAAAACAAAAACCCACTTATGACATGACAGCCTTTGTAGTTTAGTGTTTAGGCTACAAGCTAAAGGCTAAAGGCTCCTCCCTTTCACTTGAACACAAGCAAATAAGAAGTCAGACTTATCCATATAATGAGTTATGCATCAAACATGCATTGTGTCTGTGTTTGTGATGAGCAGAGAGCCGTCCTGTTGCTGGAGGACCCAGTCTGCTGACAGTGCTGCTTGGGCTGGTTTGTATGGCCGCCCTCATGCTCCCAACGCTGGGGGAGCAAGAATCTACTGTGCCTGTCTACCTCCACTTAAGTGTTAACAAGAAACTTGTAGCTGCTTATGTTCTTGGTGAGTAGAAACGTGTGCGAATGTATGTGTTTAAGAAATAAGACTCTGAACCGCTTTGTTGTTTCGTCTTTAAATATTTTAGGTCTTCTTACAATGGTCATCCTACGCACATGAAGTGCTGTTAGCCGAGTGGAGGAGGAAAACGCTCTCTAAAACGAAGAGAACATTCTCACAACAGAGGCACGACTACGATTCAATGAGTAGAGCCGACAGCAGGGGAATGGGGTACTTATTCAAATACCTCATCCTCTGAAAAAAAATCTTTTTAGCATACTTCTTCTGAAATCCACATTTTTTTGTGTTAAAACAAACTTTGACACAACTCTGAACTGATGCTTACATGGTGGGGGACCTGCACCGTGTAGGTCGAAAGGAACGAAGCTAGTCTCTGAGCAGGGCCTGTGAAGAAACATGAGGCCATTCAGTGTTGTTTGGCCTCGCGTTCTTTGTCTGTATTTCTATTGCCATTATGTGACAGATGATGAGTGTGAAGGTATCTACATGCAAACATGATACATGTATATAAAGCCATTAAACTTTTGTTATGGTATTCACCTGTAATCATTATATTAATGTTTTTTGAAGCATATTAGGAGTAGACTAAGGACTAAGTGCAGTCATTCGCATGTGTGGATACTTGTTTCTGAATGGGCTTTCATTTCCTTCAGCAACAAGACTTATTAATGTCACCAAAGGACGAGCTTTTGAGTAATGGGTTGCTTGCCGTTAATATATCAATCCTCCATCAAATGTTTAATAAAGTCTCAATACAGCTGTATTGTATTATGGTAATAGATAAGACTGTGGTTATTTTTGTCAGGTCAGGTCAGGTGTGTTAAGCATACATTAGAATAATACTGCCTCCGGTCTGAAATTTAAAAGTTTAAATTTAACATTTTAGGAAATGAACACACACAAACATAATGAAATAATTTATTTAGTCCTGATGTCTGCTACGATGGCAACCACAAAATACAAGCATAGGCAAGGTGTTAGCCAGCTTGGCAGATTACAGCCTTTCCATTAGACATACAGTATCGCACAATATCATTTTGCTAAATTCATGCCCTGAACACTTTATGACTGAGATAAAAATCGAGCCATTGACAGCAAGGAAACTTGACTGCATTTTCCATTTACTTATTTGTATAAAGGAAAAAGATATTCAATAAATGCAAACACGCTTTCTTCTTTAAATTAAAGGGCACACAACCATAAAATGATTTACAATCACTTCCTTTTTGTACATAGAACATTAAAGGCGACAGAGCCATGAAGGGGTTCAGACATATACAGTTACACAGGTGGTTATGGACACAGGACCAAGACTACTGAAAGCAGATTTTGGTGCAAAGATCACAGTGGAGGCCCAACCTCTACATATGGAATTCCTTGGAATCTGGACAAAAGCTGAAAAACTACAGGTCCAAGTGTCGTGTACCACAAACCTTGCAGTGTAACCACAGCAGTCTCTGTACTCACAATGTGGTGGTGCAGTTTTGTATTCCTGAAAGTTCCAGCAGTCAGTTGATTTGGTGTAAATGACGAACACAAATGTTTCACTTTTACTGGAAATAGAAAACTATCACCATCCGATTTTATAAGCATTTTTTCCATAAATAAAAACACTTTGGAAGAAGATAATCATTTCTTATACTCATTTCCAAAAGAAAAAAAAACATCCTGACTAGAACACAGGACACAGAGGAACCTTTAGTGTTGAAAGACTACCAGGAATGACCATTGCATTTCATCCTTAATATACTGCTCGGCGCATTAACTGCTCTTTCTTTCTGTACATACAAATAATTGAGGGGAAAAAACCCACCACACTTCACAGCCTACATCATGAAAATATTCAGAACATCTGCCTCAAAATGCAAGTTGGACAGTATAACAGGAACCCTCCATAGTTGTACCCCAAAAGTAGTTTATGTTCTTTTACAAAGAAAACTTCTGCTGTTGAAGCCTTGTGCCTACATTCACCTCACAGCCATAAAACTACATCTGACATCTGACAGGGTTAATATGTACACGATTACAAACAAAGCAGGAAAACAATAAGTTAAATCTTTTACAAAATCTGCACACTGTGTACATACAAAGGCCTGTGGAAACAGTTCCAGCACAAATTGTTTTTGTACGCACGATAGTCTCTTTTATGTGTCCAGTGCTAAACGTCTCTCTCTGGTGAGGGTAGGAAAGTTGCAGGATAGCCACTGACAAACACAAAACCGTGATGAAGCCAAGCACCATCCAAGATCCTCTACTAGCAGCTGGTGCTCCGTGTCTTCAGTAATTCCCAGGCTCTTACACACCGATTCATCCAGAGCTCACGTTTCCTCAATTCAAAACATATCTAGACCCTTCATGAATGCAGCCATTATAAAGCAAACTCCACTCAAACTAAATGTAGGCATTGGTGAGGCGAAGGGTCTGAGAAGGAAACCGATTTCCTGGAGAGAGGATTTCCCCCCCACTATTTTTAGTGTCTCTAGCTCATTTTGGGGACAAATCCTGGAGGGAAGCAAAGGGCGAGTTGCTGGACGAGGAAGGCGACACTCCCTCCATTTTGCCTGGCGAGTCGGTGGAAGAGCCAACACTGCTGAGGCTGCCATCCAGTAAATCTGGAGAGTGACTGAAAGGGGAGGGAGACGACTATTAGTGAGACTTGTAATGGCAGCTCTGGTAAAAAAAAAAAATCATTCATGAGGTGCTACTGAATGTACTTCTGACCTTTTCACAGTTCCTATAAATGGAACAAGTACCCCATTTGTTTTTGCACCCATACAGGGAACTGAGAACTGAAGATCGTAGCATTTTTTACATCTGTATTTTCCTATTGCAAGAGAAACAAGTGTCGTGATCAGACACATGACTGCAGTGAGTGTGACCTCCAAGTAAACACTGGTATGCCACCCTAAAACACAGTTTTAAGTAGAGGCTTTATTGAGCATGTGACATAAGAGATGTTGCCATAACTGCTGCCAGCAGGCTAAGCCCATTCCCACGGGTGATGTGACTGCAGGTTTTCCCTCAGTAATCTTCTGTTCCCGTTTCATTTCCTCATACATCCTTGTACACTCATTTCAGCACAGACTGAGTGAATACTGATAAAATGCTGCTCTTTTATCAAGGATCATGTAGATGAGGAGCCCGGGGCCCCAGATGACTTGGTGTGTGGGAAACATCATTGACACAATGCAACCACAGATCTCCAATTTTGGGGCAGGATCCCAAAATTCTGTATAAACGCTGCCTAACCTAACCACTACTTTGATTTAGCTTTAAATTAAAGAAAACTAAACTTAGCTTTTGAACTTCTAAAAGAGTATAATTTTCTAAACTGTAATCTCAAGTCTCTTACCAGGAACTGAGATCTGACAGGTTGGAGACGTCTGATGACAGCATGGTGGTGGTACCCTGAAACAGCCTCTTAGGCTGACTCTCCATCTCCATCTCACCTGCCAAGAAAAGGTCCTGACATTCAGACATGTGTCCTCTGACCGGTGCTCTGTGACTAATCTCAGACAGACAACTGGATAAAGTGATTTACTGCGATCATAATGGGAGACTATTACTGACAGCCAGCATGTTCTTCATCAGGAAACATACATTCCAAGGAAAAACACTGCAATACTTACCACACAGGTTTGCTTAGCCTGAGGAGACATGTCAGGACTATAGAGCCTGTCAGACCACTCACCTTTGCGTTTTATAGGGCCCAGTATGCTGGCTCTGATGCAGTTGATTGGACTTTGACTGCGTCGGCTGAAGCAAACAGAAAACACACTTTGTTTTGAAGCAGCAGCAACAATATCGCTATCATGAGCTCTACCTTCTCATGTTTATTGAACAGTTGATGAAAGAATAGTCCGTTTCAATACAGACGAGCATCACAAACTGTGGCGTGCATGCTTTTTTAACTTGAATAAGTACTGAGAAAACCGGTCCTCACCTAAATCGTCGAGTTGGGCTGGGTATTGGGCTGGGTGTGAGACCATTACTGCTGACGAGAATTTGTAGTGATGGAGAGAAACACTGCTGCTCGACAGAAAGGGAAACGAACGACAAGAACAACAAAGCGATGAAGTTCAAGCTACATGAGATTAATGCAACACCAGTTTGTAAAAACAACAAAAAACGGGTGGAAAGGACCGTCCAGCTTGTTTGACTGGATGTTTGGCAGAGAGAATACCATACACATTTTTGCAAGTACTACAAAAGCATAGCTCTACAGGGAAAGTCTGGGTGGGTGGCCTGTAGTCAAAGCCCTATATTAAAGTAAATATACTGCAAAGGATTTGCAAATCAATGTTCTGCTTTTAATGTCACATTCTCCTACAGCATAGTGAAATTAACATTTGCCCAAAAATGTTCCAAATTTCTATAGGCTACTATACACACCGCCATTAGTTAATTTTACATAGAATAATTAGGAAAATCAGGTTCAAACTAGCCCCCACAGTGTTAACCATTACCTTCATATGGTTACTTGAAAGAGTAATCTGTATCGTATGCCTCTAACCACAGGGAGGTCAGGTGTACCTTTTTTCCGATTCCTCTGGTCGGGGACGGGGCAGGTGACACGGGCACAAAGTCAATACGCTTCGGAGATGAAGACGCCGACTTCTCCAAGTCATTGTCGCTCTGAGAACACAGTGAAAACACATTGAAAGACAGTTCCTCATGTATTGCATGTCTACTGGACTGTTTAGTTAAGCAACTGTAGGGAATGTGGGAGTATTATACTACCAACTCGGTCTGACCTTAAGAAACCGGTGGCCCTGATAACTCCCAAATGTTTGAGGGTTAATCTAGCATGTTTGTACTTGTCCACTCTATAGAAACAGAGAGGCCAAGAAAAGGCCCAGGGCCGAAACATGCAGCAGTGCAACAAATCAACAAGATTAGTGATGATGCGTCATTACCAGACTAAGGCTTTCTTCCCATGACTGGCTCATCTGCATGGCAGCTTGAACTTCCCTGCATACAACAAGACATTCGTTTCACATTTTCTGCAATAAAATAATCATTTAACTTGTCTTAATGACCAACCATACACATACTGTAAAGGTGTAGCTTACCGCTCATGAGCCGTTTCCCTGTTCATCACATCTACACCCTCCTCCTGCAATAGCACAAGACAGAAAATGGTTACGAAGTCAGTGCAATCAGTCCCAATTCAAACTCAGCTACAACCCAAATATCCTCTTAAAAGTCTAAACTGTAGTTTGTCACAGTAGTTATTGGAAGGAAATCCAACCAGTACAGTAACCGTTTCCTTTGTAGGAGTCTGATACTACCAATTGATCAACTCTGTAAGATCGATGGCCCTGTGAACTCCAGGCAGTGTTAATCTTGCATGTTTTCTTAGACACCGTCACTCCCTACAGCTAAAGAGGGAGACGGTGGTCTGACATGCACATGTGTTTGAGTGAACAGTTCAAAACACCAGCAGCACTTCTGCTACTTACTTGTTTTATCTGATGGAGTCTAGTGCTGGGGACACGAATGGGTGACGAAGGGACCTGTAAAGGACAATAAATGTTTGGAGAACATTCGAGAAGAAGTACACTGGCATGTGTATAATGTAAAAAGCACTCTACCATGTTTGGCCTATTGACAACCGTAGTGCTGTTTCTCCGGCTACGCAGGACCTCTCTCTGAAACACCTGGGAGTTGTCACTGCAATGATAAATCCAAAGACTATATGTCAGGGGTCTTATACCCGTCACCCAAGTGAAAGGAGCGTTAAAGAGGAATGGTATGAAATGAAAAACTTCGTTAATGTAACTATGTCATATTATAGAACCTTAAGCCATTTATCATGGGTGCACTGTTGGATCTTCTCAGGTGTCCATCGGTCTGAACTAATGAGGATGGAAGTTCCAGATCCAGCTCCATCTTTTCTTGTGGCAGAAGTCCTGAGTTGTTCATTTTGTTTGATAAAGCTGCTTGTCGCCAATCCATGCACTTTAAATGGCCATCCAGCGCAGTGATGTTACATTATTGATCTCCAAACCTCGCTGACTTTACATGTTAACAAAAATAAAGCAACTGAGCTGGCGTGAGACAAACTAGCTAACACAATGCAGAGAGCAGTCTGTGAGGCCCTGTCGCCAGTAAAGCTCCTGTGCTAAGTTAAAACTGGCTAACAAACACGGTATCCCAATACTCCTTCATATATGTCTATATGCTCTGCCCAAAGTGCCTTACGCTAACGTTGCCTGTAACGTTATGACCAGTCACCAACTTTCCTGATGGATGGTTAGCATGCCGTGGCTACATACCGCACAATGCCCAGTAGTAGTGTTAGCATCTGACCCGTTAGTCTGCTGGTGCAAGGCAGCAGTGAGTGAAGACTGCAACGCAACTGAACTACCGCTGCATGTTAGGCGCGTTAAATGAGCTAGCCTTAGCCAAACAAGCAAGCTTGTTACTTCGAGTATAAAATAAATATCCGTCTTAAGTCTGACGAAGACGACGTTAAAAATCACCTTGTCGTTATTGACTGATTCTCATTACGCGAGTATACCTCCTTGCTAACACAGCAGAGCTAGCTATGATGTGCTAGTGGCTGCACTAATTGCTAGCTAGTAGGTTCGGCGACAGCTACCTAGCCCGATGAGCTAACTCGCTAAGTTAGCATCAATGCCAATTGCCAAAATGCCATTTCAAGACAGAGACGTCGGGTCACCATTAACACTAAACGTCCTCGTCCATCACCCACGGCCTGCGTATTAATGTAAACCGTGTCTGCTGCAAATATCCCCTACGGACTCTACAATTTAGTTTTTTTGTTTCTGCTGGGTGCCGCCAAGAATCAACCAGAGCCCAGATGATCACACAGGAGCTAAATGCTATCAGCAAACTTCACGCCCCTTTTCACGTTATCGGACCTGTGTCCAATGAAACGGCCTCATCTGCCGGTGTTACGCTGGGTTGTGCCGGCCTGCTGAGCCGCATCCCCGCCGCAGGAACCCACGCTGCTAATGCAACTTGTTTGAGTAACTTTTAAGTATCTTTTAAGCTTGTTGCACAGTTTTGCCATGTCTGTTTAACAGTGGACACAGCACACATAATAAATAATCACGCTTCAACTTTATTAAACCCTTAGTGTTGCTCAGATGAGACCTGACTGCAGTTTGTCGCCACCTACTGTTGTGGTGGCCCAATGACAGTCAGCCCTGCAATCTGTTGCTGATTGAAATCAGTCAATAGGTTTCCTCCCATCAGCAGCTACTTAAACTCAGGTGTGTGTGCTGCAGTCTTTGATTCACTTTTGTGTTGCTCTTTCAATTCTGTATCTACACGCCTTCAGTCAGGTAAAGGCCAGTTTATTTACCTTCATTTTCCAGGGTTGTTGCAGTTATGTTTTACTTGTTAAACGTCTGTGTAGAAGTAGAGAAGGAGCAGTTAAATGTTATCTTGTGTTTTCATGCTATGGGCTACCTACTGTGCAACAAATCCAATGTGCAGACCACTGTTGAATTTAGACGTATGACCTCAATGTTTGTTGTCATTGTATAATGGCTTACTGGAGAGTAAACAGCAACTAGAAAAGGGCATTTCCTGAAGAAAATGCAAGTTTGGTTGCTGCAGCTGAAGCATTGCTCTGAATTGCTGGAGAATCGGAGCAATTCAGAGCTGTGTTTGCCTCTTTGTGTCAGCCTGTCCATGGTAGCAGAGGTAACAGCAGAGGAGACCTCAAAAACCACTCCAACTTTGAGAGCCTGGCATGTGGAAACGATTCAGAATTAGAAAATTCTGAATACAAGTTTGATAGAGCAGCATCTAATGAACGTTTGAAGACTAAAATGGAGTCTGTAGCTTGAAACTTGTAGGAGGAGATACATTTGGCAGATGACACCGAAACTGCTTAATATTTGGAAAAACTTGAAGTTGACCTGGAATGTCCTCTGTGAGACGAACATTTTGGTGGTTGAATGTCTGAAATCGGTCAATGTATGCTGAAGATACGCTGCGCCAAAAAACCTTTGATTGCCTTGCAACGGCAATCAAACTAATGAGCAAAGCTTACAAACTAGTTTGTGTGTCCTCAATGACATGGTACAGTAAAGTGGTGCATCATATTGCATGGTTCTGGTCAGTGTGAGGGGCCTGTGAGGGGATGTTTGCTGTTTAATCAGTCCTTTCTTCTCTTTGTAGAGAAAGAAAATGGCAGCTGGACCTCCACCAGCTTACCAAGTACCAAACGCAGAGAACCTGCAGCATGGTCCCAACACTGGGGCGGTTAACTCCGGGCAGGATCCAGGAATGTATGGCACCAGCCACGAGCCAGGATCCTCATTCCGTCCCCAGCATCCCCTCTTTACCCGGCCTGTCTTCGCTGTCCATGCTCCACCTCCACCCCCACCCCCTTTCTTCCACTACCAGTGGCCCATGCCCTTCCCCTATAACCCCTTTGCTGGCTTCCCAGGCATGGGTGAGTTTTTATAGTAAGTGTTAAAGCGTGAAGTCTTTAAATATATGTTACCATTCTTCTTCTGCCCACCAGGCTATGGTATGGTCATGTCCCCCTTCCCTCCCCCCTACATGGACGCTCCAGCCTACATCCTACCACATCCTCGGGCCTTACCTGTTGACTACAGACGCCCGTTTAACCCCCGGGCTCCTCCTGCTGCTCCCCAACCGAACCCAATCCAAGCCCAGAGAGTCTGCCTGCCTCAAACCTGCATTAGACAAACGGTGAGCTCAGGGGTGCAAACAGAACCCCCACGGAGAGGCGTAGGAAGCTATGATGAGGGTTGCCCACTTGTCAACACGGATTCTGGGACAGGAAGTGCCTCAGAATCTCCATCCTCCTCGCACTCAGCCGAGGTTGAAAACGACGCGTTGCCCCACAGTAATCCAAACGATGGCTTCAAAATCATACACCCTTCAGCGATGCCTGCCGTCAAGTCATGGAGAAGAGCAATAGAAGAAATTCACTCGAGGACTGAAGGCGCTGTTGGCCGGGAGCTGCCTCATGTCCCACCTTGCAGAAATGGTCACCGCAATATGTCTTCAGTGAGTTCTCCTGATAGCTTGGTTCCATTGTGTAGCTCCCCTCAAAGAAAGGATGAGGCTGCCCAGGAGAGACGAGTCTCTGTTCCTGACATTCTGATGAGCTCAGGAGGAGGCACACCGTTGCAGTCATTAGACACATCCCTCAACCTCTATGACAAAGAAAATGGCACTGAGAAGAACCCACATGAAGAGACCACAGAGATGATTCCCAATATAACATTGCTAAATAGCAGTCGGATGACAAAAACCCTAAATGAGTCTGTGTGGTCCGTGGAGTCTCTGGCCCCATATTACCCCAGTAAGGAGTGGCTGTGGCAAAATGGCCTTTTTGAGTCTGAAGTATTTGAAAAGGTAGAGGAGGCTGAAAATGGTGGATTGTCAACCCAAAATCACAACCTAATGGTCCAAGAAGGCAAAGAAAGGAGGCTGTCTCGTGTGTTTTCCCCTCCTGACTTTGTAACTTCAGAGAGCAGCATCGTTTCCAGCACCCCAGCTGGCCAGCCGAATCCTTCTCCGAAGAAACCAGAAGCTGAGGTTCCTGAGATGAGGAACCCAGAGGAAGGCCGAGGGACACCTCTTCCAGAAAAGTGTTCTTTAGCTCGCCCCGCTTTTCTATTATCTACCCTCACAGAAGAGGACCTGGATGACAACCGGTCCTCTAACCCAGAGGCTAATAAAAGGCCAAAACAGGAATCTGAACATGAGCAGCAGGAGGAACGCCCCAGCTGTGAGAAAGTCCTTAATTCTGCAGAAGAGACAAACTCATCCCCAGATGGAGTGGCCGTTCACAGCGGCATCCAGTGTGAGCTTGGGTGCGAGAAGTTGAAGGACAAAGTTCAAGCCCATGAAAGGCAGCACTGTAAAGCTCCAGGTGATGCGCTCTTAAAATCCACAATGTTTTATCTGTGCACTTAACAAGGAAAGGGTTAACTTGCTTTTACTGCAACTTCTCTCATAGCCTCAAAGAACATGCCGAGACATTCAAAGAATCAGTGGAAGAACAGAAGTCAAGGTAATGTGCTTATTTACTCCTGAAGATATTTGCATTTCGTGCTTGAACCAATGATCTGTAATAGCATCACTTCTGTTTGCAGAGAGGTTCAGCAGCCAGCAGGAAGCTTCAGGCAGAGGCGCCAAATCCAAAGGTGAGTATCAGATTCAGTCAGGGTGAGGCAGAACGAGCAGCTGGCACATAGTGGAAAATTGTACATTGGCAAATTTTTTTTGTGTGTCAGAAATTGCAACTACTGACATCAAACCTATTAATTTTGACTTTGCCAACATGTGTAACCGTTTATTGCTTCTTCAGGTGGAAGCAGAAGGAACCAGCAATCTGACAACTGACCTCTCTGCAAGATGCTTGTTTTTAAATATTCTATTCTATTAATTATTCTATTAATCTATTGCTCTTTTTCTAATAAATATTTTTGTATATTAAAATTGTTTGTCTTGCATAAATCACACCCTAAGTTGTATCAAAACTCTACTGAAATCAGTGAAATCAGTGAATCGGAGCGCTGTGAACCCTGGCTCTGGATGAAATCAAACTGCTACAGGTTTTTTTCACAAGAAGAAAATATGGCCCCCAGGTCAGCTCCTGTTTTCTTCTATTTGGAATCAGTGCAAACTTGTTCGGATGTATTCCATGTTGTGTGTTTTTAAATAAAAGTGAGGTCTATACAGGTGCCCCCATTATAGAACAGTTTAATTTTAGTAAGTTTGTAGAAGTGGTCTCTCACCCAAATGCATCACATATCCAGGAAACAATGTTCTTACTTTTGATGTGTGTCATTTAAAAGTAAGAAAATTTGATGACACACACGAAGACATGCATATCTCTGAAGATAATTTGAATAAAGGTATTTTTGGCCTTGCAAATTTGTAACAGCCGTACACTCCACCGGCTGCAGATGTCCGTGTCAGTCAGTGTGGTCTGGAATGTGTCACTCTCCTGTCTAGAGAAAAAGTAAACAGTAGTTGCCAGAGTTCCGGAGCAGGCTGATGGCCTTGTTCTAGGCACAAGGATTGGGACCAGTTGACTGAATATGGTTGAGGTGAACACACCAATGAGGACTCAGACTTTACTCAGCCGTCCACTTCTTAATCTCTGAATCTAACACAATGCATTATGACTTTAGAAACCACTTCTCAGTGATACAAGAACACAAACCAAACGACCTTTTTGGGGGGGAGAAGTAATTTATTTTCATCATCAATGCATTCCCCAATATTTTTCAGTTGTTTTGAAAGCTGAACTGTGCAGTAACATTTGCCTTTAAATGGCCATGAGTGAGCGCAGGTTATTTGGTTGAAACAAAACTACACAGGCAGTGGAATCAGATGCATCGCATGTATTGTCATTCACACTCAATTTTTAGCATATCCATGTGTGTTTAAATTACGTGCAGCAGCCAACACTCATTACTTCTCCACACGATGAATGACACAACAAAGTACTATAGAAAAGTTTTGTCCCAAAATATACATACAGACTTTAGAGTGAACCTTTGCTCGAGCATTCGGGTAGAAGCAGGATTACGATAAAAGCAATATTTTTAAAATAGGAAGGTGGAATCATATGATGGCAAAACAAGAATGACACTTCAATTTAAGCATTGTTCTAAATAAATTACTTTAAAAAATGAAATCACTAAGGGGCACAAAAATTACATCATATTCTGGTGAAGCTGGGATTCATGCCGCTTAAACCAGATTTGGTTCTGTGTAAGGCATTTTTCAAACGTTTACTCGTGTGTGTGTGTGTGTGTGTGTGTGTGGTGACTATAACAGAATTGCAGGATTATCACTTAATCAGTGTATCCTCAGGGACCCTGAGCAGGCTGAGTATCATTTATGACACAAAGTGAAGTAATAAAATGGAAAAGCTGTGGCAAAACGCTCCTCATGCCTTGTACTTCTCCTTCCCTGTTTCACTAATGACGCAGATATGCTGCAAGAGAACAAGAGATCAATAAGCATTCCAGCAAATTACTCATTTACATAGCAGCAAAGATACACGCGGTTTGAACAAAGCGTACAAACAAACGCCACCCCGCTCATTTTCTTTTCTCTGTGTAAAATACTCACATTTAGATCCCTAAAGTACTCGTTGTAGTCTAGTGCGTATCCCACCACAAATTTGTCAGGGACCTCGAATCCTACAACTAAAAATAAAATAATGTCAACAAACACAAAAAATATCAGCACTACTCTTAAACATATAGTGCATCTGAAAGAGCGGTCTTAAACCTACAGTCTGGTCGATAGCCGACACTTCTCGGGGTTCTCTTCACCAACAAACTGAGGACAGATACAGAAAAATAAACATATTGAGAACACACATAACGGTTGAAATAGCGAGTCGGTGGAAATACAACGGTTGTAGCACAACATACAGCACACACACAGGAGTTTATAGCTGTGAAGCCATTACCTTGCTACTTTGACCATTTTGGGATTGTACTGTTTAAGGAGTTGCAATAGCGTCTTCATTGTCTTCCCTGTGTCAATAATGTCCTTCAAAACACAGCATGAAAGAGAGAAGCTCCTATGAGTGATCTTACAAATGAAAGCTGCCGATTGTAATAAAGAAATGAATACTACATACCTCCACGATCAAGACATTCTGTGTAAAAAAAGACAGCAGACAACAACATTTACTTGCAATCTGGATTATTATTATTATACTATTTGGATTTGGGCATAATTTTCAACACTTCTTACCTTTCCTGTCAGAGTAGACAGGTCGTCTCCACCAATTACTTTGATTTCACCTGTTGACTGGTCGTTCTGTGAGGAGGAGAAGACGAGAAGAACTCGGTTATGTTGAAGAAATTACAACAGAAAATAATAAACAAAACTGAGAAATAGGTAGCTTGCTTTGAAACGGTTACTGATAGACAGGTGCAACAGTTGCATACTTGAATTATCCTGATTTGTGTCCTACAGTGACTCCACATATATCACTACACATGTTATAGACTGCAGGCTGTTATTAAAAGTATAGAACTGGTATGCTAACTGTTATTACCCCCTCCATGGTTCTAACCATGGAGCATTTTGTGTAAAATGACTGATTTGTTGATTAAGTAGTAGCCATGTAACAAGTAGGATAATGACCTGCAAGCTAGTTATCACAGCCTACTACAACCTGGAGGATACCTGTGATGTGAATGGTTGTGTATGAACACCTCTAGGTGCACACAGAAACACACCTACAGGAGATCATGTACAGTCAAGATCAAACATTTACTATATTCTAAGATGCTTTTTTATAGGATCTTGAAAATGAAGACTTTTTATTAGTGAAATCTGTTTTTATTACTTAAAAGTAAAAATGTAGAAAACGTGATTACACAGTAGCTTTTCAGGCGAATAAAGTCCACTGTCATTGGGATGGAGCGGTCGCTGTTCCTGTTCAGGGCCTTGATATAATCCAGCAGGTCTGCAAAAAACTTGTAACCCCCCTTGAGCACACAGAGGGCCACAATGTGGTGGCCACCCATTTCCTTCATGATCTCTCTGGCCAGTCTCTCTGTCCTGTGTGGGAGGGAGAGAGAGAGAGAGAGAGAGAGGGAGAGAGGGCTGTCAGCTCAGTTTTCTGCAACAGTCAGCAGAAGTTCCTCTTTCTTTTCTGTGTGTGTGTCAGCAGGCAAAGCTGTCATTTATATACAACACACCCAAGGCATAGTAACTGTAACTGAAATAGCAAACAAAAACAATAGATACACTCTAATATATTCTATCTATCTATATCTATGTCTGTGGGAAAATGATGTACATGACCACCTCCCACCTGTCCAGTATGAGTCCATGTGGGATGTAGACCCTCTCCAGGTCAGCAGCATAGTGCTTTGGTATGCAGAAAAGGTCCAGGTCGTAGCCCTGCTCCTCATCACTGATCTGAAATAAAACAGGGCACAAGGGGGTTAAATAAATCTCAGCGGGGGTATTACCTAACATGGGACACGGGGCATTCATCTGACACAGGGCAGTACAAGATGAAGGGATAGAGGTTAATGGTGTTCTACTTTCCCATGTAATTAGCTGCCTCAATACTTTATCTACACACACAGCCTAGAAAGCAACTGGGACCTCCATCAAGTGTCACACTGAGCAGCAGCAACACACAGTTCTTCGTAAGAGGACTCTTCCTAGTTTCATTAAACTAAATCCTTCCTTTGACAATACTAAGGCTCATTTATAAATCAGCATGTTGAGTAGCGAGGCACTTACATGTACAAATTGTCCATATGATGCCTAATTCTACAAACATCCTGTATTTCTTTTATTGTGTGAAATCAAATTTCCTGCTGCAGTTCAAACTGCGTGCCCCAGGGACCCATGCAAAATAACTGGTATCATGTGACAGCTGGGAAGTTGGTGCACAGTCCGCAAAGTGAAAGACAATATAAGCAGATGGTGCCAAATGGAAATCCTTTCGAGGACATGAAAACATAAAGTGTATTTTCCACATGTGGTTAGACTCCCCTCTCCCTTCATCCCTGCCAAGATGAAAAAAAAACATGTGCATCTATTTGCTGTAAGCCCTCAGTTACAAAATAATAATGACTGATACTGAGCAGATGTCCTCACAGTCACATGATCTGTTTCCCTACTCCATTACCTCCATTACTCCAAGGCATGCTGTCTGTTATTTAGGACACAGTTTGGAGAATAAAACTGAACCAACCCACTTAACGACGCCGGGGTCAAAGGGACAATGATCTTAATCTTTATGCTCACAAACTTTATGTTTGGCAACTCTGTTCTGCAGAGCTAACGTCTTTCGAAATGTGATAGATCAGATGAGCTCACCCACTGGCTTTAAAATACTGCCATGGCAGGATCTGTGGAAAGCAACTGTTCCATCACAGAAATGGTCACAGTTAATCCGGCTTCCAGATCCTGGAAAATAAGACCACTCCTTTTTTTTTTAAACTTCTTTCTTTGCAGGGCCATAGTCCTGCCGAGTGTGTTACACACAGATCACACCAGACAGGACCTTCTGTTTACAAAGAAAATCCATTTTATAAAGAACCTCTACTGAGGAAATCAATAACTTCAAACAAACTCAGGGAACCAAGCTGTGCTTACAGCTTGATGTTGTATGGATTATAACGTTTTACAGCCATTCATCCCTTATTCACGGTCAAAACATTTTGCGCTGATATTTGTGCACGCGCTCAAACACGCCCTCTTGTTTGTACCTCGTGCGTTTCTGGCTGCCCGTGTGTAAACTGTGTGTAACCATGTAATTACACTAATACAAGCAGCAAGCCGCTATAAAGCCGCTATCCAAACATCTCTTGCGTCACTTACGCAAAGCGTGGAGAGCGCGTGTCTGCTCTGCAAAGGCGCAGGTCACGCTAAACACACACACTGTATTCACCAAAAACCTCTGCTCAAGGTGAGTACACGATGCACAGACACGGGGAATTTAACGACTGCCTGCAGACATTTTAACTACAGTAAACACTGCGTTCACGCACTGCGTGGTGTTCCAGTGGTCACGTAGACCACTTACCATATTTCACATCGGAGGGGGAGACTTACCACAACACAGGGGCTGGATGTCGCCATGTCCGTGTCGGTCCCTGCCGTTAAAGTTTCTATAAGTCTGTCGCGACTCTTCGGATAAAAAAGACAAAAATGTGATTTTAGGTTGGTCGCAGACTCTTCACCTTGGCGACAGCAAACACATGGACGCAGATAGCTCTAATAGAGGCGCAGCCCGGAAAAAGACTGCAGCCTCTATTACTGTACTCTGCCGTTCTGCGCAGGTGCGTGGAGAGCCAATCAAGAGCGTAGGAAGAGCGTAGCCCCGCCCTCCGCCGGTGGATTAGTGGAGTGCTGCCACTACTGGGGGTCGTCGGCCGCTCTGGCCGGTGTTTTTGAGGACTCAAATGGCGTATTTAAATCTACAGATGCTTGAGAATTAAAAAAAAAATGCAGGAGACAAGCCAGCCAACTAAAAACACACATCTTTACTGGTATTAGTAGGTAGGCCTACATAGTGTTGTAACTGTTAGTAGCTCTTTAACCCAAGTTTTTATCAGGACAAGACAACAGTTTAGTCATATAATTATTGACCAATTGACATTGTTTGCATAGGACAAGGGTGAGAAAGGGGACCTCTAAACCTAAAATCCTATTCATGCTATACTGTTGAGTAATAGGAATTTACACAGTACATTCTGCAAAACAGTGCATGTGTTTTTTAGTAGTTACATTCAAAAATGTAGTCGTTTTCAAGACAGGCGCCAAGGTGGTGGTGTAAGGTTCAAATCCAGCTGGGGACCTTTCTGTGTGGCGCTTGCGTGTTCTCCCTGTGCCTGCATGGGTTTTCTCCAGATATTCTGGATTCCTCCCACATTCCAAACACATGCATGTGAGGTTAATTGAGAACTCTAAGTTGGCCATAAGCATGAGCGTGAGCGATTGTTTGTCTCTATATGTTAGCCCTGTGATAGACTGGCAACCTGTCCAGGGTGTACACTGCAGAAGATGGATGGATGGTTAAACACAGACTAGGAAAACAGGGCTTCTGTCTACAGACAGTATGTCTTCGTGCTTTTTCCATACCACACAGTAATGCCAAGAAGATTTGAGTGGTTTTTGTATTGGAAGTACTGGGGTTATTTATAGTAGGTATTTCAACTAATTTCTTTATTCAGAATATATTGTCCAGTTTGCTTGGTTTTACTTCTATGTTGGGGGTTATTAGGGCAATTTATTATAGTTTTGGTAGTGTTTACCAGCACTTAGTCATCTAGTCATGACTCTAAATAGAATAATACATCACGCTTTTATATTAGGTCTAATGATAAACAGTGAAAGAAAGAGCTTTTGAATGACCTAATACAGAGGTACGGTGCTGTAGTTTTTGCAGCTGTATGGTTAGACTTCAGGACGTATACAGATGGTGTGACATTCCTCACTCTTTAAACATCTGAAATCCTCACCTTTGTACCCAGAGACACAAGTGCTGCTTGACTCCACTCCAAAGAAAGACTCATTTCACTCAGCAGATGTGCAAAATAAAAATATTTTCTATTCCAATCATTCATGGATACATTTGTTGAGATACAAGTAACAGTACATCAAACAAAGTCAAGCCAACTCCTCAGAAGGGCTCTACATCACCCTTTGGCTGCTAAATAAAAAAACACCACCTTTAACAGTGGGAAAATCCAAGAGCATGCTGGCAAAACTTGTGACTGTCTGAAATCCAGATATTCCAAAGTACTCATGATGATAACACAGTAGCAAAATATTACATATCAAGAAAGAAAGGCTAACATGAAAAGAGTTCTCTTAAGACATGATTACAGAAGCAAGGTAATCAAACTGCACAACTTCATAAAGACTAGTAACAAACAGACCCCTCTTAAAAATGAGTCCATCAGAAGCTAAGGGGAAGAATGTATCGCTTTTCAGCAAGTGTGGGTCATGTAATCTGTGAGGTCATGGGCAGTGAGTGACAATCAAAAGATCAGTCCATCAGCTCTTGTTCACAGCGCTAATATGTGTATCTGGGAATCCCTTATTGAGCCTTGGGAAAAACGAGCTGGGGCTTTTCACGGTGCTGCAGCAGCAGTCCAGTGATCTGCAGAGTACCACCAGGCTGTGAGAAGCTCAGCCGGTCAACTCAAATCAGGATTTCATAAAGAAGACATCTGGTGCACATTAGGACATCGTGTCCATTTACTGAAAGAAACCGTGTGAGAGACTCGTGGGAGCTTGTAGACCATGGCTTGAGTGTGAGTGGGCTAAGATTTTAGTATAAAAAAAAGTCTTTGAGTTCTCCACACATCACACCTGCACCCAACCTGTGAGGACAGAGAAGAACAAAAGTCAGAATTGTATTTTGAAGAATGTGGGTTAGCATTTCCAGTATCACATTCTGAAGTGTTCACACACAAAGAACATGTATTTGCAGGTCTCAAAAAGCTTCTTGCTTTCCAGCCAAAACAGAGCCAGCACCGATGCAGACCCAGTGATAGAAAGCTTTACTCAGCCTAGTGCTTAGAAATATAATATAACAATATAGCAGACCTGATATGAGAGAAACGACATATCGATTTCTCTGGAAGCCTTTTACATATGGTAAAGTTAACAATAAAAGCACTTGACTAACTTGTTTTAATATAGGTTGAGATTATCTTAAGCTGCAGTTAGGCAGCATTCTGCTGAACAGCCACACAAAACAGCTACAAAGAAATTCAAAGAAGTCACTGCAGATAATCCTTTGGGTGTTAAAGGGGGACCAGGCTGCAGACATTAAAGTAAAGACTGTACGCTGGCTGTGACTTCTTACGACCAGGTCCTTGGTGTGGCTCCTGCATTTTGTGTAATTCGGGCTGTGACCGCTTTAAAGGACAGGTGAATGCTGACCCAGATCACAAGCTGATGTCAGCCCCATTAAACAACAACAACACCTCTGAACACATACCTAGTTACCGTTCACTTGTGTTGATGGTGTTCCTCCATGGTCGATTGCTGCCCGCTCTCTACTACGATTCTCTCGCTCCTCATCTTCCTCATCTCTCTCTTCATTGCCACTGTGGTTCTTACAATATAGTCTAAAAACACATCATGTGAAAAACACAGTGAGGTGTAGTGATGGAATTCTAAGGCTTGATTTTACAGTGTTTCCCAGGTGTGTCCCTGTTGTGCACCATGTCGGTGAACAATGGATAAGTGGATAACTCTATAGTGAGTACATTAAACAGTTGTAGTGTGAATGTAGATTTGCTTGTAAAACAGGTAGAAGGTGAGCTCACTTGTAGATGCCGCGTGCCATGTTTTCGATGTACTTGGCTTTGTCCTGCAGGCCACAGTGATAGTGGTAGGTCTTCACACATGCTTTAATCTCACAGCCGATGGTAGCGCCCAACTGAGAGCAGAGCGTGCATTTCTGGAAAAAAAAAACACAAACAAATCCCACATGAACTTTAATGAGTCGAAACACAGATGAAAGCCAAGTGGACTTATCTTCCCACCATTCTTTTGCCCCTCTTGATTTCCTGGATAACCGTCTTTACATCAAAGTTTCCAAATTCAGCCCGTGATGTGGTGGTCAACTGTACCGTCCCCGATGAAAAAAGCTGGAGAGCATAAAAGAGACATGCAGCTGGTAGAACTACAAAAGCACATTTGCAAAATAATGTACAGACAGACTTTAAACGCAGCGCTCTCACCATGCACTTATAGTGTGCAGCCACTTTTTTGGAGTTGTCCGTATGAAGCATGCCTCTTGTTTCGTTCTCTTCATCACCAGCATGGCAAAAGCCACAGCGCTGGCCTCCATCTCCTGGGATGGCCCGGAGAGGTGACCTGTCACGCTAAAACACAGTACGCCATTTTGAAAAATATTAGCACTACACAGCAAACAGACCAATGTCTTCCTTATGAGGTGGGGCAGTGCCTTACATGGGAAGAGCTCTCCTCATCTGCAGCCTGTGAGGAGGTGGAGCGTGTTTCTTCTGACTGTCCGCGGGACCCAACCTTGGCCCTCCCTTTCTCAAACCTTCCCCTGCCTCTGCTCTGCGGGGGGGATGCATCCGAGTCATTGGCCACACCTTCTTCCTCATCTAATGACAACCCAACAATCACAGGAGTGCTCTGTAAGAATCAAACCTCCTCACATGTATGTGGAAGCATTTACTCATACAATACACACTGTAATGATAAAAGATAACCTGAAATGAACCTGGAGTTGAACACATTGCCAAAAAAATTCAAAGTACGGTTTGTGTTATAACAGGAAAAAAGCTATAATCCAATCGTCCCTGTGATGCAGCAGCTTAAGAGTTGTTAAAGCACACTGTACCTTCATGGACATCCTGAGACGCATCCCGGTGTTTGCGACAGTAAACACTACAGCCGGAAATAAAACAAAGAGTTTCATCTAAATGAACCAGGTGCTCCAGTATATATATATCAGATATATCAGAAATGTCACCTGCCAATAGTGTACATGAATGTAAACTGCCCCCTGCAACCTTCAAACCAGGTGTTGCATGTAGAAGCACACATTAATGGAGCTTCATTTACTGCACACAACTACACAGAAAGTGACTTACAGGTAGATCCCTTGTGAGGGATTCTCTTTGATCTGAGCTTTGTCCTTCACAGCACAATAATAGTGATATGTCCGCCGGCATGTCTTGACATCACAGCCGATTGTAGCTCCCGGTCGGTGACATGAAGAACACATCTGCCCAGGAAGGAAACAGAGAGAAGCTTTTAGAGAAAATGGCCAAGCATATATACACAGACCTTTGTGCATTTTTCTATAGCAGTACTGCTGGCAAATTGGTGTTTTAAAAAGGTTTACAAACACAAATCTACATTCAGAGTGTGCACAAATGAAGGAAATTCACCTTCCCAAGAGTGGTCTATTAACAACCATTACTCAAAAAACATGTCATGTCCAAGAGGACACAAAGGAACTCAGGGTGACCTCTAATATATCTGACCAATATATTACTCAACTAGATTAACATTAGTTCATGAATCCACCATCAGGAGAACAGTGAACCACAGTGGTGTGCTTGAGCTCTCCAAAAAGAACACTGCAGTTTGCTAAAGCTCATGTGGACCAACCAGAATGAGACCAAAATAGAATTATCTGGCGTAAACGAGAAGCTTAATGTTCAGAGAGAGAATGATGCGGCATTTCAGTATGTGAACCCATCCTGTTAGTTAAACATGATGGTGGTAGTATTATGGTTTGGGCCTGTTTTGCTGCATCTGAGCCAGGATGATTTGCCATCATTATTGAAATGAGGAGCTCTCAAGACAAAGTAGCTCATGCAGCGTGACAACAACCCCAATGACACGAGTCAGTTTACAAAAGTACGGTGAAAGAAGAACAAAGTTGATATAATATGAAATAGTTATGAAAAGTTGTGAAAGCACCTGAGGTAAGCAGTTCCCCAACATGTCAGAACTGAAGCTGTTCTGTACTGATGGGATGACATTTCTTAAAGGCACAGTTCACATACTTGTGCCACTCACACATTAGATCCTTTTCCTGAATAAATACATGATGCAATCAAATCAGTTCATTTAGTTGATTGTTTTTTTTTCTACTTTCAGGGCGTGTTTCAGTCAAATTTATACAGATACAGAAGATTTTAAAGGGTTCCAGCAGCACTGTTGTAATGTGCAGGTTTATTAAGGATCAAATGCCTGTGTTGGAAAGAAACGGTACATAAATGAAAAAAAATTACCTGAAGATTTTAGCATTTAGTAAAACATTTTTTAGTGAAATGTTCAAAAAACCTTGCAGGAAAAGGTAGTTTCTCACATGTTGTAGACAAAACAATTACTGTATGTGATAATAACCAAAATAAATTGACTATTGCCTGAAAATGTATTTGTAGATCTGTTATCTAATCTGAATCTAATAATAGTATAAACATGTTGTCTAAATGTCCACGTACACGTAGTTTAGAAATGCAATACCATGATTAAGTTATAAAATTAAAGCCAATGAATTTGCCTGTGCTGATGGAAGCATACTTAAAATAACATGATATGATACGATAACAGGATATACATCAAGTATACATCCAAAACCAGTTTTTACATCTTTTATTGGTAGAAAAAAGCTGATAAACATGAGATAAAAGATTATTTTATGTAATGATATGGCAAGTACTTAACTCTGTCACAAGAAAACACCACAGGTGTGTAAAATATATACATATTCTCATCAAGTGCTATTATTACTTAGTCACATTTCTGTATCTTTATTTATAGAAAATGCATTTAAATATGCTCTGTACTGTGGTGGGACAATACTGAATCATATCATTTGTCCTTGTTTACTGCCTTGTTAGGGCTAATCTGACTACACATGTGTATGTGATAGAGAAGAACTGGGTTATTGTTTGCAGCTGCAAACTCTCACATTATGCCTGGTGGAAGTCGAAGGAGTTGAAGGACATTTTAAAGATATATAACATGTTAAAAGATATTCACACCACTGAGAGCTGTGTGAAACCTGTTTATGTGCTTCTCTCCATGCGATTGCTTGTAATAAAATATAACTTCTCAGTGATCATTTGAGAGTCTTTTTAGAATCTTTCCAGTACCATTAAACAATTCTATGATATGTTTTACATAAAGGAGGACATATTGGAGGAACATAGTCAGAGGGTCCAACCTTATAACACTGCTTAGTCAATACTGCGGGTCTTAGGAGGACAGTAGGTACTTACCAATTTATTTCCCCTCTTGATCTCCTTTTTCACATCATCAATGGAAAATCCTCCAATGTTCTCACTGTCTGAGTGTGATGTTACCAGGGCTGAAGAGAATAGCTGCAGGGGAAATGAATGCAGTGTTTATTTTTTATTTTTCTTTAACTACTGCTAAGAGACTCTGACATGTCACATACATTTTAAAGTATTTTTCTTGGTAAAATTTAGAATTAGTGTAAGTTCTGAATTTAAAACAACGTGCAATCCTTTACAAAGTACAATGTAACACAGCTCACAAGTAAGTATCAGCCTGAGAACAATGTGCTCCACTTACCATGCACTTGTGGTGAGCTGCCACCTTCTGGCTGTCAGACACCAGCAGCTGCCCACACTCCTTGTCCCTGTTGGTTCTGCAGAAGGCACATTTAGGAAGCCGCGCTGCAGCTCCTTTCCTCTGTCCTGACATGGCCAAAGACTTCTCTGCGTACCCAAGAGTCTAATTAAAATAAATAACAGTCAGAACAGCAGCATCGCTCTGAATCACACCGACAGAAGCGCCTTCTTAATATGATGAAAGCAGCTGTCACTGTCTCATCAAAATAACTTGAATACAAAATGACAGATTTGTCCATCTAGTTCAGCGTCACACCTTATTTTGAATTGAACCGGATGAATCAGATACATTAAGTGTTCATTATGTGAGCTAGTGATGGCTAGGTTCCTAGGAACTCTACGTCTACAAGCAAAGGATGGAAAGTATGACCCTACATGTCAGAATTAAGCCACTGCTGTTGATGTGTTATAACATATTGCACATTATGCCACAGACGAATCCCATACACATCCAGTTTCTTCATCAAATTGAAAATAAAAAAATAAAAAAATCTTGTGAAATAATGAATAAAACTCTTTGGGAATGAGCCACTAGAAACTCTTTCCCAGAAACAGCTGGAAACAAAACTTCAACTCAACTTCTTTGAGGGGGGTGCAAGTCTACAGCTCGACAATGTTTTGACTTCAAATCCTGATTCATTTGTGTTAAATGAATTGGGGATCTGTGAATGAAGTGATGAAAGATGAATGAATGAATCCAAATATGTGCATATTAAGTGCATAGGTGATGGGTGAGCAACAATACAGGGAAGTAACTGCAGTCATCCCGGGAGCAAATTTCCATCAATGAATTGGGATTACTTTAATTACGATGTCTAACACATAGGACAACCTCCATCAGGCTTGTGCAAAATCATATCGTGTGCAATTAATCGTCAGAAAAACTGTATTCAGTTAAATGATGCGGAGCAGCACATTCTAACAGAGGTGTAACGTCTGTCACCCTAAGCTGGAGCTCAACGAGGCCACAGCGCCGGCTACAGCTGTAGTATATAGTGCCGCGCATGTCTACGCGACATGCTAGTGTGAAGCGTGGAGTGTTAGTTGTTGCCATAGTAACTGGATGTTGCCATAGTAACTTAATGTTGTTTGTATCAAAGGAATGAACGCCACCTGGAGACGCTGCCTCCCGATCTTTGTTTATTGACTCCATAGCAAGGAAGGAAAACGTTACAACAGCGAAGTCTCCTCCAGCAGATATTGAAAAGAATTCCACTCAGCCGAGAATCCGCGATACCTTCAGTCATTGTTCTCCTTACGACCAAAGTAAGTAAGAACGTAACGCAGGTTGGTTTGCACACACATTTAAATGTGGAACTGTCTGGTTTGTTTGTAATGTTTGTTCTGCTGCTACAGTCTGAGTGAAAATATGCACTAGTGTGCGACATATTCCAGTCACAGCTTAATTTGACACATTTTTTGTTGAAACCCTAGGGATTATTATTCTCCCCCCCAAGATCGCATTTTTGGAGGCCTTAACATGCCCCAAAACTCACCAAACTTGGTGGAAAGATTCATTCCCCTGAAAAATTTTTAAATTTGCTGACTTTTGAAATGCACATGGGAAAGAAACGCTGTATTTTCTGCAGTGCCACCAACACGCTTCATGCAAAGTGGACAAAATCTTACAGTAGTGCTATGGACCCGAGTCTGAACAGATATATATGCCAATAGGTCGATACGGTCATAGTGCCACCTAATGGCAGCAGGAAATTTCTGTTGTAAACATGTGTTTGTTGTACGTCTCTGGAAATGAGAAGAGAGCATAGGAGAGGAGACAGCGATGCTGCTTGCAGCTTTAATTTTAACTTTAATAATCACTGATGTGACTTCTCTGAACTTATTTGTCCGTGTTAATCTTAATGTTGATATCCACTGCTCTGTGACCTGAAGATAAGAACATCTGAAGGACAAAGTTACTAAATGTTTGCTTCATTATTATGTTAAAGCAGTTTGTGCCTCGTTATCAATACATATTTCAAACATGGCTGGTTGGTGCCTAAACACTACTCACCAGCTTAGCCTGTTAGAACGAAGGAGTTAACTTGACTGATGATTTGTCAGAATCATTTTAGAACAATGTGGCGATTTAGAGTCAAAAACATGTAATAGTCATCAATTAATCGTCAAATTAATCATTCATTTTTTTGCCAATATCGTCCTCCATATGCACATTTAGTTTTTCTGAATATGATGCAACATGTTTCCTATTTTGCACATGCAGTCTGCACCAGTATTCTTAATCATCTCATCTGCAGGCATCTATGGTACTTGTATTAAACAATAATAATAATAATAATTCAGTAGAAAATGTACAGTTTAGATCATCTGGCCAGTTGTGAGCAAGCACTGAAAACATGCACATCACACATCCCCAGGAGTATTTGATTGCTTTTGTATAATCTGCTTATTAATATAACTATTTAGATGCGTACTAATATGCGTATTAACAAATATTTTTTCTTAATAAATGCAAAATTGCTCATAACCCCATCAGTGCATGTGTGTATAGTAGTGCAGTGGATAGAATGTGTGCTGTTATTTGCAGGTGTGCTTTGTTTCCTGTGATCCATAATAAATGCAAATGTATTAAACGCGACGATTAAAATAATCTACTCAATCCTTAGTAGTCAACAAACGAAAGTGGACGTTTTAGAAATCACAATAGCGGAGTGTGCTGCGCCGCCTTGACAGAGCCATTACAGCCATGACAGCAGGGCCAGGATTTCACTGCGGCTGCGAGCAGCAGCGGAGCTCAGCGGGCGGACAACGCGGCTCAGCCCGACACACAAGCTCAAACATCCCGAATTCAACCTCCGCTTTTCTTTCAAACGCTCTCATATCACCCTCTCACACCACACTGCGATGTTGTGGTAGATTTGTTAGCAGAACAAGTGGAAAATAAGTGAAAGAAAAAGTAGCTAAAGATTCTCCTCCAAAGTTTTGAATTAAAGGGGGTGTGTGTGTCTGCTCCTCCACCAAACTGGCTGTGACTGAAAACAATTTTCACTAAGAACATCTCAACGCCCCGAAATTTCCTCTCAAGGCCTTTTACTTGTAGGGAAATAAAGGTCGAAGGCAGGAAAATATGAGTCCGCGACATTATGTTTGTACTGGGACCTGAAAACTGCGATTATTTCCCTTTAAATGTGGGAAATTATCATGACAGGCGCGGGTCTTTGCAAACCGTTTCGAAGTAAAGAGCGCCATACGTGATGTATCCCTGTGAAAAGAGAGCAGCTCGGCTTGTACGCCAAGCAATATGGCCTGAAACGACAACAGGCCATAAAACACGGTGGATATGATCCAGCCGCAGTAACCCAGCTCACATCTTACCTGCTATTATAATCTTATCGCGCCGAAACGGTACAAAAGATGGAAAAGTACTCCAGCTATCGACTCCGTTTCTTTCCGTCCTTCAGAAGTGATCGTGTGCTTTTCACACTAGCAATCAAGCTAGCTAGCGTATGCTAGCGAGCGGGACTTCCGGGTGGGCCTTTCAGAATAAAAGTCACGTCGACGAACGCACGTTGCGAATGTTTCAAACGTGAAAAGACACAGGAGGTGAAAATACGCAAAGTAGGACAGTGCTTTACGAAAAAAGGATAACTAACTGTGAAGCAACAATCCCTCAATGTAGGTATGACCTGTGTTTCATGCAGGTTTATAAGCTGTAAACATTTCATTTAAAATAACAGCGCAACAATAGAATAGAATAGAATATAACAGAAAATACTGTATTAATCCCTTAGGGAAGGTCCCTCAGGGAAATTCGGGTACCAGCAGCACTACAACACCAAAAGTCAGAGCAAGAATTAAATAGAATAAAGTAGAATATAGCACAGTAAAAATAAAAATAAGAGGAATTATGTACAAACATTGCACAGCAGTTCATGTTACATCATTATTAAAAGTGTAATATATTGTATATTCACAAAGACTAATGTAAAATCACCAATCCCAGAGAGATTACTCTCAGAACACCACTGGGTCCAAACAGAGAAGTGCTGGTTCTTCTCACAGCACCACTGCCATGGGCCTAGACCTAACAGATGACAGCGTTGTGATGGATGGTTATGAGTGTTAGCTGGTGTAAGCCCGGCTGCTGTTCTGTGAAAGAGTAAAACAGTATTGTCAGGTTTTAGACATGTACAGTGTGTGGAGTCTGTCTCACTTCATACAGTGGACAACCTAAGCTGTGAACATGTGTCTGAAAAATACTGAAGTCACTAAATGTCAGCAGCTACGTGTGGGCGCTGTCTTGGAGGGATAATAATAAATGAGCTTGGAAAAAAGTTAAAGTTCTGCTAATGTCCGTCTTAGATGCTGACATTTCTGAACTCTCTATAGAAATCTATGGGTTTTGTCGTCTGCAAATAATGCTGGTGTCTGAAAAACTCCCATGTCCGACTTCCTCTTGTATGTTGTGTTATTTCTTCTTCTGCGTATTCTATTTTGTAAAGTAACACACTCTGGACGTATATTACACATTTGAGCGAAAACATGGCCAAACTGCCTCATCTGTCGTCGACAAATGAGGTGCACTTGTTCAGCTCCACGGCTCCGCCCGGCGGAGGGCTGAACTTTCAGTCTTATCCGTTCCACCCACATGGAAACGTGTGAGTTATGAAACATGCTCACCTATGGCCGAATGGGCGGTTCCACGTGTGGGCTGTCGTCAAACTGATAGGCAAAAATAACTGGCAATCATTTTGCAGAGCAAAACATACCCGCCCAGTGTCCCCGGGATGAGGAGAGGACGGGGTGTTCGGCAGAAGAGAACAGGGAAATGAAGTTGTCAGACAGGCCAGCCCAGCAACTCTCGCTGTACAAATAGGCAGCTAGCAAGTTCGGAAAAACGGGCACACGCAGAGGGGGTTACATGAACCATCGTAGCTATGAATGTTGTCCGTTCGAGCGACTTGTAGCTGCAGATAGTGCTCGTTAGATAGCTACAGGTCTCAGATAACGTTACAGACTTTTCAGAGTAACGTTACAGTGGCTAAACAAAGTGAGAGGTAACTTGCTAGCCTGCTAGCTAACCCTTAGCCACCAAGCGTCTTTCGCCTTCAAAACTTCAGTTTATTGGGTGAGTGTGGTTATCCTAAAGCAAATATTTAAACTCCGTGTTCTGTGGCGCGTTCCGTGGCACTCGTCGTATAACTACGTCCTGTCTCTGGGTTGCTGGTTTCACCCTAACAGCTAACGAGGTCACAAGCTAGCTCAACTTTGGCGATGAGCATGCTGTAACGTGACATTTTTAACGTTGTTCCCGACCTGTCATTGTTTAACCCGTAAAGATCGAGTTTTGTTGTTTTTCGGGCTTGCATAATGTTATCTGGAGATACTACTCTAGATAATCTACTGCGACCTCTTTATGGAGGAGATACTTTAGCGCGAATGTACCCGTCTAATGTTTGGAAACTGCCTAATGTAACACTTTACTAACGTTAGCTAGCTTCTGCTGCTGTGAACTTTAATGTTACATTGGCAAAGACCTTCTGTCAAACGTAGCTATGACTTAGCTCTGCTAAGTGACAGCTATTTCCTGATGCTAAGAGGTACAGGAAGTTGAATTGCTTCAAATGTTCATGATAGAATTTTTATACATTGATTTTTTTCCATCAGGTATCTAGACTTGGATTATCTGTCTTCAGTCATGCCTTTTCCTTTTGGAAAATCCCAGAAGAGTCCCGCTGAAATCGTGAGGAGTTTGAAGGAGAATGTTGCATATATGGAAAAGTTGGATGCTGGAGACAGCAAAAAGTGTGAAAAGGTCAGACATCGTTCATCCTCTGGTTGTCATACTTTATAATTCTCTCATTTGTATTTAACATAAACTCACTGTACTTCTTCTGGATTGTCTTTACTTAGGTTGCAGAAGAGGTGTCCAAAAATCTTGCTTCCCTGAAGGAAGTGCTCTGTGGGACGGGTGACAAGGAGCCTCAAACCGAGGCGGTGGCACAGCTTGCACAGGAGCTGTACAACACTAACCTTCTCATTGCTCTCATTGCAAACCTTCAGAAGATTGACTTTGAGGTGGGGGAAATGTACCTTTTTTTTTTTTGTTTTGACTCAGTGTAAAAAATTATTGATTACTTTGTGCAGACATCAAATGCTCGGTTGGAGCATGGATGCCTGATCTGAACATTTATGCCCAAAGCAAAACAAATCTTTGCATATCAGCAGCCAGTCAGCCAAGCGTCTTAGTAGCCTGTGCTGTTTTACAGGGGAAGAAGGATGTGGTCCATTTGTTCAGCAACATTGTGAGACGTCAGATTGGGACTCGCACACCCACTGTAGAATATATCTCTACACACCCACAGATCCTCTTCATGCTTCTGAAAGGGTAAGTTCATCTTTTCACGGTGCAGGAACTCAGTATGTGTATGTGTGTGTTTGCCCTTTGGCATTTATTAACTTCAAGTTGGAAAAACTCCTGAACTGTTTAATCAATCAGTATGAAACAAGTTATTTTTCATGTCACTGTTGATCGGTGATTCGCTTTCCCAAAAAAAAATCCCTGAAGATTTCCTTCATTACACAGTATGCGTTTCAACAGCTCCCAGACAAACAAGCGTGAACTTGTTGCATTCACCTGTGGTAACGAAGGTAGATGGATGGAGCGATAGAGTGCAGGTTTTACAGCCCTGCTCACTCAGAGTATGTTGTGGTTGCTCTGCATCAGGGTCAACGGAGGCTGCAGTCTGTCTGTGATGGATTTCTTCTGCTTTGTTTTTGAGTGCATACTAAAATGTCACATCTGCAAAGAGGAACGGTTCTGAAATGTAATAACAGTCACTGTAGAAATCAGATTAACAGTGTTAATGTGTTTAGATATGATATTTCTACTACTTCCTGAGATATCTGTTAAATGTGCAGTGCAGGTATTTGACTGATCTGTGGTGACTTCACTTAGACATGACTTGTATTAAAACTGTACAGATACGAGAGTGCAGAAGTGGCTCTTAACTGTGGCATGATGCTGCGAGAGTGCCTGCGCCACGATCCGTTGGCGAGGACAGTGCTCTTTTCTGAGGAGTTCTACTGCTTCTTCCGTTATGTTGAGCTCTCAACCTTCGACATCGCCTCCGACGCTTTCGCCTCATTCAAGGTAATGACACGTTTCTAATACTCAAGCACTGGCATGCTAACAGTGCTTATATCATGGTCTTCTGTTCTCTTTCAGGATCTTCTCACGCGACACAAGATTATGTGCGCAGAATTCCTGGAGAATAATTACGACAGGGTGAGTTTTGGAGCGTGCATTTTGGTCCTTAATTGAAAAACTGCTTATTCAGTGCCTTACATGCTTCTTAAATGTTCATCAGGTGTTTACAGAGTATGAAAAGCTGCTGCATTCTGAAAACTATGTCACCAAACGTCAGTCCTTAAAGGTACTATCACCTGTTCTGTGAAATCACAATCAGTGTTTCTTTGAGCTACTTGAATGCTTACCTGCCGTGGCTGTCTGTGCACTGTTCAAATAATTGTGTCTTGTTTTTTTTTAGCTCCTTGGGGAACTCCTCCTGGATAGACACAACTTCACTGTGATGACAAAGTACATCAGTCGGGCAGAGAACTTGAAACTGATGATGAACTTGCTCAGAGATAATAGCCGAAACATCCAGTTTGAGGCATTCCATGTCTTCAAGGTTTGCATTGAAATGTATTGTTTCAAAGGTCATGTGGTGTTTTGTATTATATTACTTAACATCTTCTCTCGTCCTTTTCAAAGGTATTTGTGGCAAATCCCAACAAAACTCAGCCCGTGCTGGACATACTGCTGAAGAACCAGACCAAGCTTGTGGAGTTTCTGAGCCACTTCCAGACCGACCGATCTGAAGATGAGCAGTTTTGCGATGAGAAAAATTATCTGATAAAGCAGATCCGGGACCTGAAGAGACCCACCGCGCCAGAGGAGGCTTAATGCTGCAGGGACAACTGCTCTGCCAGGGGGTAGATTTTATATAGGTGGTGGTTAGAGCTGCAGAAGGATAAGTGGCAGCCTGAGATACATGCTTTGTAAAGATTTAAGATTAAGTACAAAATATAGGAAAAAAAAAGTCAATATTACTTCCTTTACTTTCTGGTTTAGTGTGGATGTGGAAGCGATTTCCATCCAGCAACCTGAGTGGGCCAAGAACTGTTATTTAAACCACAGTGCTTCTTTATTGATAATAAAATGCCTTTAGTCCGTTCTTGAACGTTGGACCTGAAACTGTTACCCTTGCACATACACTGTCTGACAGAAACCTTAGAATGATGGAAACTTCATTGAATCCAGAGCTAACAGCAGCTCTGACGCATCCTCAAAGTCCTTTTCCAGGTCTTGTCTATATTTCAGTCATATTTCACACATGCAGGGCAGTCTGGACATTGTCTGGACTTTAACCAGCCGGGCTGCATGTGTGAACACAAATGTCCAACTCGCATACACTGTACATTAACCAGCCTTTAACCTGCTGGCTCCAAGGCTGGGTAATGTGTTATTCAGATGATATGTGAACGCAGCAGGTAATATTCTGGCAGTCAGTGTGTGCAGGTGTCTGCTTGCGCCTGTGTGTGGCACCACAGCCTTCAGTTATTATTGCAGATACTTTCAACTTGTTGTTGTTTTGGGTTGAAATAACACGACAACAGTCATTAGTTACTAGTCCTCTTCCTCCTCCGGCCCTCCTGCTGTCCTCTTCCTCCTCAAGCCTCCACAGCATCTCATACAGCCGGCCACCTGCTGTGAGCTGCATGTGTGAACAGAACACACTGAACCATGTCCAGACCCGGGTTTTCAGACTATAACCAGAGTTCATGTGTGAACAGGGCTTTAGAGATTTAAAGTGCTCAGAGGTGTATATTATATTTTTCTAATCTGTGTTTTTGGGAAACCTTTGAAGCATACAACAACTCTTCTTTAACTAATTGCTTAGGTTTGGTTTGTTGCGTTATTGTAAGCAGTCTGTTGTACAGGATCTTAGGAACCATAACCTTGGCAGAGTGACATGTGGATAAAATTGGTCAGGTTAACGCATAGTAGTAATATTTGGTGATTAACATGTAGTTTTCAGGCCTCTGGTTGCATTTGTGGGGTTAACGGAGGTTAGAAATGACCTTGCAGTGCCGTACTTGCCAATGCATCAGCTGTCACAGGAAGGGTAAATCAAAACCATAGAGGGATCAATTAATTGTGCTGTGATTTTTAGGCTGTGCTCAGTGATGCTTACATGACTGAAATAGAATCAAGGCGTCAGATAATGCTGCAGGGTACCAGCCACCCATTCACAGTCAGGATACACACTGATAGATCTCACTGTGGGAGCAGCTCCATCTCATACTGAGCACACAGCAGTGATTTAACAAATGAGATCTGCAGTATACAACAGATAATGGGGTTACTCATAAGGATGCATCCTGAGAATGTTACAGTGCCGTGTTGCCATAGTGTGAGGCATTGGTTAAAGATCTAACATCTGGTTTTTGATTGGGAAAGGAACCAACTGGCATTCAAGCCCAGGTCAAGTGACTCTGCAGTAGTATTTGTTACCAGTTAGAGAAAAGCAACAATATGAACATGACACCCAGGTGAACGCAGTTTAAGACTGTCTGAGGTAAAAAACAAGTAAAAAAACAAAATCCCTGCATATGTGCTACATTCAAATTTCAGTGTAGACAGCCTTTTATTTTCAGGCCCTGTTTTTCTTTGAATCATTTTTACCAAACGTTGTTTTAATTGCCACTTATTAAATCTGTTAGACGGAGCTGTCTTACAATTATACGTGCAGTCGCTTAATTTAGCACAAGATACACAGTATTTAAAATGTTTTGCCTCTGTACTGATATGAATATAACGTAACATTTCAACACAGGAGTACACCGATAACATGCTTTTGTTGCATTTGTGTGCAGTTACCTTCAGAATATCCACATGTGCTGTGAGGCATAGATGAGTTTGTTTTAGAGGAGGAGCTATGAATTTATTCCTCACAACAGCGTCATTGATTAGCTTCGTTTTACAAAGACTAAAATATTTGCCTTAATGCTGCCGTCACTAAAATAGCTGAAATTAGGGACTTTGAGATGCGCCGTCTGTGCGCGGTCTTTTAGTATATACCTCATGGCACTTGAGTTTGCAAATGCTGTGTTCTGTCTTCTTTTTACTTTGTTTCTTTACATTTGAAAAAAAGAACACAACAGTGGTTTGCTTGCATAATAAATGTATGTTTTTCAAACTTGAACAGGGACTGCAACCTGGTTTTCACAATGGAAGACCAATTTTGTTTTTGAAACTTAAATATTTCATTGGGTAGTGTCACACAAATGTTAATTCATAATGAATTGCAGTGTGATACCTTGTAGTAAATGTTGCCTTATTTAATGACATTTAATGGATTGTAATGATCATTAATTTGTTTTTAAGCCAAAGTCAATATGAAAAAGAGGAAAATGTACATTTTAAGTCCCAAATGCGTTACTAGTTCATTTCTCAGGTTCACATGTAGAGCAGTACGTTACACTCGGAATGTGATCCTTTGAGTGTAAATATATATTTTGATAGATATCGACATAGGCCTCAAACGAAGTATAACAGTGTGTTGTGGTTCTGGTTCTACTGTTTGGTACTTTGCACCAAATATGAGAACCGGATCAGGCCTTTTAGAGCCATAAAGTAAGAATAATTTGCGAACTCTGCTGTGAATGTGGTACATTATGCATGAACAGACTAAAGTCCTGCACATGGTATGCTGTCATGTCATGTCATGTTATTGAAGAAAGTTGGTCTAAATGTGTGTATGATTGATCTAATGTTCAGAACTCCCCAATGTTAAACAGCTTTGTAAAAAACTCAGTGCAATTGAACTAACCCAAAGTCAGTCCATGAGCTTAACCTTTACAATTGCTTGACAAACAGAAAGGGGGGAAACATGTTTATACTCTGTAATAACATCCAAATAATTTGACTGCTGTGTAACAATATACATTTTCAGATAGGTGTGTAAACTTAGTAGAAATTGGAGTCCAGTCATGACTTTGGGAAGGACATGTTGCACACAGCCATCCCACCAGAGGGCGCTGTGGGTAAAAAGTTCGCACCTTGTATGAGTTGTACAAACAAAGCATTTCATCTTTCTGTAACCCTACCTCCAGTTATGAGTATATCAATCACTGGCAATAATATGTAACATCAATTCAAATTCCTTAACATCGATACTATATATTTCGTGATTTAATTTTCTGTTTTCCGTGCTTAGCTTCTTTTTTTTTTTATTCTGTTGCCTTCTCTTTTTTCCTTTTCTCTTTCCACACTGGATATTTTATTTCCCATGGCAGAGAATTATGTGTACATAACTTTATAAAAGGATAAGTGAAGTGTGAAAGCATTCATGAAAATAAAACATAATGGCAATTTGTGTTTCTAAGCTATATAATTAACCAGGTTATCTTGCCTTCTATACGGTAAATGCAGTTTGATCGTTACTTTGTAATTTTCTGAAAACCACAGAAGTCTTGTTTTTGTCCTGGTTTATTACTATTGCACGTTAATAGCCATACGATACCCCTCCTCCTGGCTTTGTGGGGCAGGGGTGTCAGCCCGGGACACATTCCATCCTACCAGGAGGTATCAATGAGGCCTGCTCAATAAGCTGCTGGGCCGCATTTATTTAGACTCACTGCTAAATTTATAATGCAAAATAGTCATCAAAGCCCATGAAGGGCCCCTTTCTTAGGAGTGCAGGCTTCCTGAAATCAGGCGTACTCTGCATGTGTGAGATGAGGGTCTCATTCAACTCCACCAATCACAGCCGAACAAGCAGAGAAAACGCAGCATGGGAAAGTAGGTTAAAGTTCAATCAAGGGAGAAGGCGAGTATGGCAACGCTGCTGCCGCGTTCCCACAGAGCAGGGCAGCGCCACCATGCTTTGGAAAGGCTCGGCGTCTCTCTCTCACACACACACGCATAACAAAACATATTATTGAGTGATATTTGTGCGACGAGCCGTGCCCCCGCAGGCAGCAGAAGGCTCTGTGGGGGCAGGGTTTGCAGGGGTTACAGGTCACAAGCCGCCTGAGCTCCTTCTGACCAGCGCGGCGCTGAATGGAGGAGCGAGACGTGTCATTCATCTAAAAAAAAAAATCAGTCTGCAATTTAAGATTTTTCTTATTTTTTCCTCCTATGGGATCAGCGCTCCGGAGGAAATATCCGCATCTGACGCGTGATTTCCGCAAGATATCGAAGAAGATATGCGCACACCAGAGTGCGTCGCCTGCGCTCCTGTCCCCACCCCCACAAAGAGAAAAACAACAAAAAAAGAAGATGCTCACACAATTTCATGCATGACAAAACTTTTTCTTTTCGCCGAAGGAGTGAAGTTGAGGCTGAAGGAGACGGATCACATCTGCGGCGCAAAGGTATGCGGCGAACTTTTCTGCGTGTTGTGGATTCATTCAGTAGAATAAAGCTGGAGACAATCTGGATAAAGGTAGGCTATATCTGCAGGGTCCTGCTGTGTTCAGATACACATGTGCTGATGTAGTTTCTGTTTCAGAAAGTTATATTAATCTGAGAAATATTTGAAAGCATGCTGCGACCTGTTCTTTGTTTGTTTTTCCATCGGCACAGTCCAACTTTTACGCATCGTGTGACCACGGCGGCTTGTTGAAGTTGGTGTGCTGAGGTGTTTGTTAGCTGTGGGCCCACACTGAGCTCATTTTAATCCGTAAAGCTCTACACATGAATCCACCCTCAGCTCAGCAGCTGCTGCTATTGTAGTAAATGCGTAATTGGATAAAAAGCGGGTGTGATTGCTTTTTATGATCCATTTTTTTTAACTGAGGTGTGATGGCGCGCTCATCGAATCACACCATCAGAAGCTGTTGGCGCCACTTTGTGAAAGCGGAGCTGGGACTTAGATTATATCATTAAGTCAGGCTTAGAGGTACTAGGATATATATAAGAAAATATTATTTTAAACGTGTGCTTTTATTTTAAATGGGGGGAAAAGAGACACTTTAAAGCTGTGAGGATTCCATGTGTGAAATATTTCAGGCAGTATCAAAAGAATTCCTGTTCATCCCTGTGAATGGACCACCCCATGATTTGATGTCATTAGATCACCTTTTAATAAATGTTGATTCTTACATCAATTACACAGAGAAACATCCAGGATCAGCTCTGGTTTTAAACAGGGCACCCTGATTACACAAAGAAAGACAGCACATCCACACAGAGGGGCCGCCGGCTGATTGAAATAAACTAACATGTCCAGTTTTATTAGCTTCTAGTGTAAAAAAAAAAAAGATGCACATTTAGTGCAGAGTGAAATTACTCTTAAAGGTGTCACACAATGGAGTTTCACAAATAAGGTAAACTTGTTCAACCAAAATTGCAAAACCTGCATCACATCAGTGTGTCTTAAATAACTGAATTCACATGAAATGACAAACTGTTTATAATAAGTCTTTTTTCTCTCATTTTCTTTCAGATGGTCCAGACTGGAAGACGGGTTCTCCGGGTCAGCCTGCCCCCCCTCTCTTATGGTCTTCCAGCTAAGGTGCATCTAGTGTAGTCAGTGAAGTAGTTCAGTATCTACTGCCCTAGTTGCTCCTTCTGGCTGGAGGGCTTGTTCTTTTTCAGTGCTTGAAATATTTTTCAGCACATTTGCCCTGAAAAAAGCCGTTTGTGATGAAAAGTATCTGTTTATAGAACACAAACACCTGTTCTCCAAGTGTGACTTGTTCCTGCTTTCTGTTGACTGACTTATATTACTGCAGCGCTGCAAAACGAATGTATAGAAATAAATATTCCATCATTTGTTTTCAGTAGGATTTCACTCAGCAGGTGTGAAGTGATGGAATCTTTTTTGGTCTGAGGCTGAACACGCCGTGGACGCTGCAGTTTGAAAGTGCTCACAGTGCAGGTAGTGCTCTAACCATCTACTGCAGTTTGTGCACTTCAGGTACTGCTGGTCATCTCCCATCAGCCCTCGCTGCAGCACTTTAAAAGAAGAACTCAGCTGTGGTTTACAGCCAGTTTTGTTGGTTTGCTCTCAGCTGCTGCCAGTCTCTGCTGTGCAAATCCATGCAAAGCTCTCTGTTCCTCAGACACACACGCACACACCCACCCACCCACACACACACACATACAGATGCACTTTTTGTGTTTCCTCTCGCTCCAAGCTTTGAGAAAGACTTGAAAGACTAAAAATGTCTCACTGCAGGCACAAATGGAGGAGTTTCTTTTGTGCAACAGACATTTCATTGCTGTTTGTCTTGCTGTTTTCGGGTGGATGACTCCGCAATTTCAATACAATACACAATGTCAAAAATTGCACAGTATCCATCTGTAATCCGCCGGATGTTGTTAAACAGCTTTATGTGTATTAGAACTCTAATTTGACGGAAGTTTAATCTACATAGGATGAGATGGTTGGCACGCAGAGTGAACACTAGATGGCACCATCACAACTTTAATGTCTCGGGTCCATGTCCAAAATGAGATTTATAGAAGAAGATATTGGTAAAAATACCATGAGGTTATGTTATCAAATGTAATGTATGTAATTACTTAATGAGATGTTTGTGCTGATTTATTTCTACGCACTTTCTCTGTGTGGTTAAATAATAAAAGCAGAGTCCAGCTCATGCAACACTGTCATAACAATGTGATATTTTATTGTAATATATGCGCAGTTGCTCTCTGTGAGTGTGAGTAGAACAATATACAAGTACCGAGTCCTAATTGCCTCCTTTAACACTCAGCGCCATTCATCTAAAGCGACAACAGCCCGCGCAGCGCATTAATCCTCCTTCTCTCTGCGCCCCTGCACCCACACAGGACCACTGCCTCACATCACTACAATTACACGAGAGAGGGCTGATCTCGCTTTACGCGCAACCACAGTTCACGCGCGTATGGACGAGCACGCACATTCATCCGGGGCGCGTTCATCTGCGCAGGGACCTCAGAGTCAGTGCCGCAAGTGAAGTGAGGGGGGTGGGGGGGCTCATAAGTTATCAGCATCGGTGAGGATTCACCAAGGAGCTCATTCCAGCAGCTTTTCCAAGCGGCCAGACCGTTGAAGAGGAAGGAGGGGAAGCGGAAGGATGCTGATCCGAGCAGAGCTGGGAGCTGCAGCTTCACCTCATCAGCGCGAACGTGGAATCCTCCTGTAACTTTTAATGTGCTGAAGTTCACCTCAGAGGTTTCGTCGCTCTGCTCTGTCCGGTTTGTGCTCAGTGCTGCTCGCCTGTCATGGTTCTTTCATCAGTCCACGGTGCGCTCTTCCTGTGCGCCTTCCTCCAGCTGTTCTCTCTTCCCGGCGGCCAGGTGCCAAACTGCCAGGAGGTGCGCAGAGTGTTTCAGTCTCTACACCCGGGCTCCAAATGGGTCCCTGAAACCCCAGTGTCAGGTAACTCTTATCACTCTACTTTACACACTCTATTTTGGCACTTTAATCCAGTTTCACAGTGCAGTGTCAGCGGATATAACCACCGGAACTATAGTCTACCACCATCGCGCTTTTTTAAGGCTGACCTCTCAGCAGATCCAGCCCAGTCACTCTCCACCCCTCTGGCTGAATGGTGAATTTTCAGCCAGAGGAAACATCTGTTGTTGGGCATCTTGTTAATTAAGTTAATGTACTTTGTCCAGTCTTGATCTAAACATGGAGCTAAGCCCTGACTTAACCTGCCTTTGCTCAGAGCAGTGAAAGCTGGAAGGAGATAGTGTAGTATGTCTCTGCAAGTGTTTGTTCCTGGAGTGAACTGTGATTTGATTAATGATCATGTTCAGGCCACAGTTTTTTTTCTCAGCCACACTGAATATAAAATACTGGTGTGACAAGAACAGTGAGCAAACTGAGAACAATTCAGCAGAAGAAGCATCCCAACAGGATGGCTCTTGTTTCCCAACTGTCACACTTGTATTTTGTGAAGAGGAAGGACTTTGTCTTGACCTGCAAACACTCTGAGCTGATAGTGAAACAATTCAGGTCTCTGTATTGACAGAAAAAAACAGCTCCACCTCTCTGTCCTGTGTAGCAGAACACAGCGTGGGGCTGTGGTGGAGCCTGTTGCGTGCATTCTGATTCAGTATGTAAATGGAGATCCCTCTCATGTGGCTGAATCACAGCCAGCTGCAAATGTTAATTGGGTGTTTTAGTGTCATATCAGCACGGAAAAGTGCTCCAGGTTAACTGTTTTCTCTTCACGCCATTTTTTCTCTCTCTCTCTCTCTCTCTTTGAGCTACACCAAATAATACCAAATGTGCTGTAAACATGCACGAGTGTAACTAATCACTAAATGCTTCAGTTCAAACAGCAGGGAGAGAAAAAAGCTCCATGCACTTTAAAGCATAATTTGTCACGCTGCCTCCACCACATATTATAATCTCCCATCTTATAAGGTGCATGCAGCTCCAACCACAGAGCCCCTGAATTTCTGCACGCATCCATCTTTAATCACACACCTTCCACTCAGGACATCATGTGCTTCATATGCTCAGCCAAAAGGCGAAGGGGGGGTGGGAGGGTGGAGGTGCAGACAGCAGTGGCAGGCCAAGAGGAATATTTTGCCTTTTCCAAATGTGAGGCAGAGCAGGCCAGCTGTCTGTGCACCTTCACAGGAGATAAATCCCCCAGTCAACCAGAGGACGAGCCATCTGAGACATCAGTGCAGTTGGTCTTGTACGACTCAGATTATTTCTGTTTTAGTGGGAGACTCGTGTAAAAGCAGCAAGTCCACAAACAGTAGAAACAGAAGTTCAAAAATGTTGCTTTGTTTCCCTGAGCTGACAAAACAAGGCATGACTCCTCCTTTGGACTTGCAGAGATCTTAAGACAGTCAATTCTTATATTCTATCAGTATTTTGTTTCTTGTTTTCACAGACCATGGATCAGTTTTGCTGCAGTTTGTTTAAATGATTCACACCGAGTTCTAACAGCACAAGTCCTGGCGGCATTAGGGTCTATTTATGTGCAGCTTCACCTAAATGTAACATTTCTATTAAACAGAACGTACAGTGTGTTCATTCACACACAGCCTGTATTTGAAACATTATATCTAATACATCATTGACAAAATACAGACGTAATGCCTTAAAACAGGCAAAGAGCTGCAGTTTAATAAAGCATGGTAATCATATTGATAATATGACAAACAATGAAACATGCTGTTTAAGTGGCGCTAACAACAAGGTGCATGTTTCCAGGGGACCCTGAAAGGTGACGGACCTAGCTTTCACATGCATGTTTGGGTCTTGCTTCTTCATCATTCGTGTTGGAATTGAGCTGAAATGTAGGTTTGTATTTTGTTTGTTTGGTCACATTTAGCATGTCAATTTAAACATTTCAAACTCTGGAAACCTCTGGCACTGTTTGCACCACCTGTGGCCTTTCTAATGGAAGGCGTTTTCTTATGTTGCTGCTGTTTTTGTGTATTTGTCTTGCCTCCCAACCGCCATGGTACTTTAGATTTTATTAAAAATGTATTTTAAAGGTAGGGTAGGAGATTTTGAAAACTCAGTGAGAGTCAGCCAGATTTTGAAAGTAAACACACGCCCCTTTCTCTCGGAGCTCACCCCAAAGCCACGCCTCCCAACCAGCCTGTGACTTCGGCCATCATGCACATACCTCTCTGATGCACAGAGCAGGAAGAGAGTGACAACCAGCCAATACTCTGCGCAGGGTCCACCCGGAGGATTGGCTGATGTTTCTAGCATTTTATAGCTTCCACAGATGATTCATATTCTTCGTTTTAAAGCGAAACAGCCGAACTAATTAGAGTTACACTCAGTGTAACTCTAATTAGTGTAAGTTACACTAATAACTAATAACAAAAAGTGCATCAGAATGAAATCTCCTACCCTACCTTTAACTGTAAAAAAAACCTGCTCCATTGAAAAAGAAGTGGTGCCTCTGGTTCAGTATACACCGTTGAAAGTTACCAGGCACTGGGATTTTTTATAAATCTCAGCTCCCCCAGTTTTTTTAGGAGTAGACTTTTCAGTGTGAAATATGCATTTCACTTTTAGCACTTTCTCCTTTGTTTTTCATTCCTCATCCATTATGTATCCTTGTCATTAATTCATACAGGATAAGTTGAATCTGCAGTTCCATCTTGTGTAATTGTTCTCAACTTTGTGCTCGGTTACAATTTGGTGAGTAAATGTGGAACACAGGGCTTGTTGTGCAGTTGAATGTAACACCAGTGTTTCACCGAGGCATACAGTAAATAAAAGATTGATGAAATTCTGTGTTGAGGATAGTTGTGACCTGACTGAGGGAAGTATCTGTGTGTGTGTGTGTGAGGGGAGGTGACGTGGCCTGTATTGATATGGAGTATTATGTGGGGGAGATATCCGCAGGAAGGCAGAGCAGAATTCTAATAAAGATTCACGAGGTGCTGAGGGTGAGCAAAACGGGAAAGAACAAAAAAAAAGTTTTTATTTCCACCACCACCACATTACGGCTGTGGGAGTTGTTACCACTCATGTCTTTGTTGTGGTTGTTGCTGTGGGTGGTTGGAGTGGCTGAAGGTGAAATGGAGGCTGGGTGTCAGTTCACTCCAACGTGTCATCATATATGTGCAAGCGGCAGCAGCAGCAGCAGCAGCAGGCGAACACTTTACCCCAGGACATGAGTGTAAAAGCTGCTCGCTCATGTCAGCAGCGGTTTGAGAGGGGGGCGTGCTGGATCTCTGACAGCAACTGCAGACCTGAATCATGAGAGGAGCATCAGATTCTCAACAAATACTAGTGTGCTGGAGGCAGAGCTGACAGTTGCCACTTATTTCTCGTCTGTGGCCCTATGAAAGAGTTCTTTCTTTCTTTCTTGCAGGGTGGCTCGTAGCTTGCCATGATACAAACATCTCTTTTAAATTAATGTTTTGTGTATTTTCTTACTTTCTTCCTTGTTGAGTTTTGAGCACAGTTTAATTATTCTGTGACATAGTTTGAGTCCATACATTTCTGCACATATTTCACCTCTAAAATTAAAAAACAAACTATTAATATCACAAAGTTAAGGGTGCGCATGTAGCACTAATTTCCTAACATCTCTTTAAATGTATTTCTTGCTGCTCATGCGAGTGTCGTTGAATTGAAGCTTAAGGTATCTGCCCATTGTAGCTCTTTGCCACAGAAAATGCTGTCAAAGTGAATGGTGTAGTGGAGTTGCAGGTGAACTTTCTTTTAGTTTGGATTCAGGTCAACATTTCAACCAATCAGCACATGCCCTGCACACATAGGGGGCACCATGTTGGTTTGTTGGATGACTGCATGAAGGTGCTTCTCCATAGCGTTTGCCCTGTTTTTCTGTGCAGTTGTTCTGTACTGACTGGAGGAGGTCAGGTCCAAGCCCTCCATAAAGGAGGCCAGCTGACCCCCCCTCACCGCCCTCCTCAGATCTGCCCCTGTGGATGAGGACTTCTCAGTAATTAGCAGCTCATCCATGCCTGTTGTCGGTTATCATCCTGCTTTTTAGATGGCTCTAATGAGTTAATCTGATCTGAAGCACTTTTTGTCTACATAAACACTGATTGTGTTGATTCAGATCTCCCTCTTTAATAAAAGGGGACGTGTGTTTACTGCCTCTTTGTTGTGTGTACACTTACAATGACTGAATAAAAGGGACTCTTGAAGTATTGCTTCACCAACTGATGTAAAGTAGAGCAGCTCTAAAAATACTTAAAACAGTTGTAATCCCCAGTAGCTAATGATATTATCGTTGCTTAGCATGGTTAGAAAATGCTCTGTCTTACTTCTCGTATTGTCTCTACAAAGTGACGCTGCCTTATTTTGCCCCGGAGAGGCAGCCATGCTTTCCCACACGCTTCCACTCCACACGGCTGGTTGTTGTATAATTTATGCTCATAATGAACAGCTTTTAGCATATTCTATATCTTAATACAACTTGTTTTTTCCCCATGGTCTCCATCATTAAACTTGCATAGTGATAGCTTTCTAATTGGTTCTGGGAAACTTACACACACACACACTGCATATGCGGTTGCCCCCATTCCCCTGACTCCCCGAGCTTGTTAAAGATGTGAGGATAGGGACTCCTCGCCCTGGTCTGTGTGTACACAGCACTGCTGGAGTTTCCACAGTGGCTTTTTTAAAAGAACCTTTTTTTTTCTCTGTCATCAGAGAAGCAGTGTAGGATGGTGTTGGTCAGAGAAGGCTGTGACGAACTGAAGGGCGATCAATGTGTTTTTAAAAGGCAGCTTGTTCTGCATGTTGAATGGTCAGGTTTCTTTTCAGTATATTGATTGAAAGTATGTAATAATTTAAAGGCATCACCTTGAGCTCAGGTTTGTGTGCTGAGGGAAATTTACATCTAAATTGCTGCACCCCCCCCCCACACACACACACACCTTGTCTGTCTTCATTTTATTTTGGAGAATTGGCCATCAGGATGCCAAAAAAATCGACTAATTAACCAATAACAGGCTGATGGAAAGTTGGCTTTCGGTGCCCAGTAGCTATTAAGCTCAAGGTAGGTGAAGTGAAACAAGCTCAGAACAAAACTGTGCACAGATGAAAAGGAAGGGGGGAGGAGAGAGAGAGAGACAGAGCGGAGCCTACAGCAAAGAGGAGAAGCTGATTCCCCAGTGATCCGTCAGTCAGAAATAAGGTTTTATTTAGACGGTGTGATTTTCTGATTTGTGAAACTCCACGGGGAATCATTTTCCTTCCCGATCCTTCGCTTACTTCTCAGCGCTGTGGAACTTCTGTAATGAAACACATTTATCATCTGTAAAACGACAAAGCTGCAGATGAATCTGTCCGTTTTACCAAAGATAATTGCTAAATCCCCGTCTCTTTTTCAGCTCCGGCCGCGTTCGCCTCACCTGTGCTGCTATTGACAGCTTAATAATTTTATCCCTGCAGTCTGAAATTAACTTGATCTTATCCGTCAGGGGTCTTTTGTCAGTATTGATTTAAGATATTAAGGCTGTCAGTGTGCATATAAAGGGTGCTGTGTGACAGCTTTATTGCCTCTTTCACTCATTAGACTGTACACCTCACACTCTGATGGGAGTGAGCTGAGCCTGTCTGATTCCACAGCACTTATTAATTATCCAGACCGCCACTCTGTTGCATCTCCTGGCAGTTTAACTTCCTCCATGTTGGCATTGTTGCAGTCTGAGCTCCCAACGTCTATTGTTTGAAGATCTCAAAAAAGCAGACAAAGCCTCACACCGATAGAGATATTCACTTTTTATTATTAAGATAAACCCTCCGTCTTTCTTCTGACACACTCGTTATCAGGACCCCCTCCCTTTTCTTCCAAATGAATCTCTCTTGCTTCGTCTCTTTATCCTCTGCACCCCAAGCAGTGGCAGCTGAAGCTGGCAGACTCCCCTGACATTTGTTTACCACGCCATCAATCAGGCTCTTGTCACTGACACCGCTCAGGCAGCAGATCCTGCAGACAACTCCTCAGCTCAGCTTGGCACATTACAACTGCAGCCTCCACTGAGCTTTCAGCAGCCGTTTGGGACAAAGGAGGGAAGCACCAAAAGGAGGGGGCACTCCTCTTTGTATTTAAACGTCGAATGGTTTTACCCTATTTATGTCTCTATTTGCACTATGTAAAAAAAATTAGAAACTCTTCACAGCTGATCTGTTCTGTATGTGAAGGCGCCGTCATTCGATTGTTTGAACACAGTACTTTAGAATCGATTTTTCTCACTGTGACATTGTGACGGCAGAGGCGTGTAAGGCAACAACAGGGTGATGTTCTTTGTGAACCTTGTCCTTGAACCTCTGCAGGCCTCCGTCCTTGATCAGACCAAACGCTGATTGCTTTTTTCTCCCTTCCCACTGACATGAATTGAAATCATTTATTTGGAGTATGTTCTTTAATTGGCTTTGTGTTTGGCTCCAGTCAAACATTCTTGTCACCTTTAACTGTATTTTCACATTTGAATGGGGATCCGGCCTTAGATGATTTTTTTATATGTCATACATTATAAAAGCAGTATGTTGCTTGTGTGAATGTGTCGAAGCTTCCTGCTTTCATCTTTTTGACTATTGAAATACGTGTGTTTTAATCTGTGGCCTTGAGAGGTAGACAAAGTGTGTGTTGACCAAATTCTGATGTATTGCTTGACTGGGCATCAAAATGATTTATTTTGAAGTTGCATTTTTACATAATATTTATACTCATTAAGCCGGCAGGTTCTGCAGATTGTGTACTTTGTGCGCACGGAGCAAGCTGCTGAATCCTTTTGTTTGTGCTTCTGTTTTTGAAAATTAAACAACAGTGGCTCTGCAGCTCCTTCCCTCCGCTCATCCTGTCTCTGCTGATTTCCTGCCAGGTGCGGATCTGCAGGTTTGCCAAACCAAAGGCCCGACCTGCTGTTCCAAGAAGATGGAGGAGCGGTATCAGGTGGCTGCACGCAGCAACATGGAGTCCGGCCTGCAGGCCGTCAGCGCACAACTCAAACGCCTCATCATTCAGAATGCTGCCATTTTTCAAGGTGAGCAGTCAGTAGAGTTATGATTTAACTGTAATACAGAAAGACAACATCGTAACTTTATATACGTTTAAATTCAGCACTGTCTGTATTTGACTGTCTTGGCTACATCACGTCTTCACATCAGCGGCTCACTCCTCCAGACAGTGAGTCACATTTAAATAAAGTAGAAGCATAATACGCTCAGACAGGACCGAAACGCTCAGCTGCTGTTCAGCTAAATGTTAGAATGGCAGAGACGTGCGGTTTAAGTGACTTTAGATGTAGTGTGGTTGTCGGTGCCAGACATGTTGTTCCAGAAAGTGACAGCCTCCTGAGATTTGGTGCACTGCAGTCGTGATGACTGTTATTTACAGAGAGAACGACCGCAGACTGGATGAGAGCGGTCAGAGGAGACCTACTGTTAGGAGTGGCTCAGGCTAACAGACGTATGCAAAATAACAGCTCAGCGCAGCGCTGATGTGAAAACTGTAGAAGTCGTCAAACCTGGAAGGGCTGAAGTGCTGTCAGCTGAGAAAAATGAGGGTACAGGAGGCAGGTGACTGCTGGAAGTGAGTAACTGAACGATAGAATGACAACGACGAGACAGACGGCGAAGAGAGAGGGAGACGGTGTGACAACATCAAGTCAGGATGTTTTTGCCAAACTGTAGCTTTAAAGAATAAATACAGTCTTACACTGCTTTACATTACACTGGTGACTTCTTTTATGAATTCTGTTGGTTGTGAGCAAGATGTCAAACACAGACCATACATGAAGCCTAATAATTCTGTTAATGGAATAGTCTGACACTGAGACCGAGATCACCTATCATGTATCATCATATATCCTTCTATCGGTCCTATGCTAAGCTAACTAGCAGCTGCCATAAGCTGATTTCCTTTATTTAAAAATAAAAGCAAAAATATAAATGAAGTGATAATGTACTCAGTTGCTTGTGATTTCATTTATAGTGTCAGATTGCCACACATGCACATAGGTCCTGACAGGACTCGTAGGTCCCCTTTCATACTCTTGATACAATTACAGATTGAAATTGGTTGACAGCCCTAATATGCCCCTTGACAGCGCGAAGGCGCAGGACATCACAGCCAAGATAGCACAAATGATTGCATCGAGGGACCTACCATTCGCTTTTGTAGAGAACCCTGAAAGTATCGGATCGAGACTCGGTATCGGCAGATACTCAAAATCAAATGACTTGGACTCGAGGGCAAAAAAACCTGATCAGGACACCCCTTATTACAATCCCATTCACATGAATTACAAATCATTGGTGCATCAACTTCGACTTTGTTCAAGCGATCTGAAGAAATCAGAACTTTCGGGCCCAGTCTTTTTTCTTTAGACAGAGACTTGTGGGATCTCAACTCCACTTGACAACTGTTACTACATGTTTCAGTGAATAACCATCACCGTACGTACAACAAAAGTTTCACAACATCTGTTTGTAAAGTCTTTTAGAACTAGCTTCAACAAAGAGGTGCACAACTTTTCTCTTCTTCTCTGCAGCAGTTTCTGAAGTCTTGCTTTCACATATAATGTTGAGCTTTTGTTATCGCACAATACAGGCCTTTCAGTCCAGCACAGCAGCTCTGTTTGCTGTCTCGGGGTTTCTTCTTGATGTTGGATGCGCGGAATCACTGGGCCAACTTTTATTTATTTTTTAAAAGATCGCACACCCATGGGTTGTGAAACGCAGCACCATCCTGACACACCAATTAAAACTTGAGGTTTAATGGGGACCGTGGGGTTTGCTTGACTTAGTTGTTACACACTAACTATGTTAGAGCCTGCCACTGTGGTTTGGCTGCACTTTCCTAGAAGGGGTTCAATACTAATTGCTTTAGCATAGGGCTTGAGAGAACTCCCCAAACACCCTTCGGACTGAAATCCTTTTAACATCCTGGTCTTATCTGTTTCCCTCTACTTCATTTTCATCCTCTCTGTTCTTCCCCCTCTCCTTTTCTGCGACCCTGTCATTCTCCCTCTCCATCTTGCTGCTGTCTTCCTCAATCTGCTTGACTTTTCTTTCTCCTTCCGTCGTTCTCCCTCCGTCTGTCTCTCCCTCTTGTGTTCAGGGCTACTTTTGGGAATTGAGTGCATGCCTTGTTTGCAGTCTTCTTTGCTGCTCTCTGTCTCTTTTCTTCACTTCTGCCAGAGATCAAAGGGCTTCCCCTCTCCACTCCTCTATCTCCCATCTCTGAGTGCTCTCTCTATCCCCCTCTCCTTCCAGCTCCACCTGCCTCGCTCCGCTTTCCCAATCCTCAGACTACACCAGAGGGTTTCACTCTTTTGAAGTCAACTTTTCCAAACAGTAGAAAAGTAATGGCTTTGTCTATCTCAGTCTTTTAAGCAGTAAGATGACAGGCTGCCCTAACATTAGGCTTCTTCTCGATCAATAGCAGGAAATAAGGTAAGCTATTTGGAATGTCTAATGCCTGTGTCTCATTTCCCATATGAGAATCTAATGAGTCCTGGCTGATCTCTTTATAGTATACTTGGGAAATACTACATAAACGCCATCATCCCCACTGATGTGACAGATGATTGGATTTCATTTTGACTCACATTAGAAGAACCATGCAACCCGTGTGCAGAGATTGCCTCGTGCTCAATGGCCCGATGCTGTCGATGTAGTTTAAAATGAGGATCTGTGAACCTGCGCAGGATCTTTAAATCTGTCTTCTACATACGAGAGGCTGATCTTGTGCACGCTGAGAATGTCATTTAGTAAATAAATCATGCAGTGCGATATCTGTGAGGAGTGTGTTAGTGTATGTGGTGTGATGTCATACACCACTGAACTCGAGTCAGCACCGAGGGGGGTTGGTCGGGGAGGGGGGGGGGGGGGTAACATAGTTCCATAGAGTCCTAAAGGGACATTGCACAGTTTTCACACATAAAGCTGGATTTATATGCTTGTCAGAGGTAATAACACAGTCTGTAAAAACACTACCCCTGTGCCTTTGTAGGAACTTTACAGTCTGACTTTGAACCTAAGAAAAATATTCTCATGAGGCTTATAGTGAATACACATTTCAAACAGATGATCTGAGAGCAGCTTGGTCTTAGCATGTAAAGTCTTCCTTGACTTGCCTTGTAAATATTAAGGCAATTAAAACACCCTTGTGCACCTTGTGCATATAAGTGCATGTTAAGTCTCTGGACACATCACTCATGTTGGACAATGTACATAAATCACTAAAGGAAATGATACTTGAAAATAGAAGTGCACCAAATTGAGAGTCACAAAGAGTCACAAATCTCCACAGCAAATAATATCAACAAAAATAGATGGTGTTGTTGGAGCACATAATTACACATTACTGATGCAATGCATACTTGATTCTGATTGGTCAGTCATGGCACTGTGCAGTCTGTTACTCCTGCATTGCTTTGTGTAGAAGAGTCTTCGGAACTGTGGCATCATGCTGTGCTGATGTTGGATTGTAAGAAAGTGACGGTTGGCAGAGAATAAGAATATATTTGTGTAAACTCCACTCTTCTTTTGTGTTGCAACGATCCTTAAACAATGTCTTAACAGCAGCTTATCTAACTAAGTAACAGATTAATGTTTGTGATGTGATTAAACCTCACGTCTCATCCTGTCTCTCTGCTCCATGCCGGTATATCCTGTATCACTGCCAGGCCATGCAGAAACTCATCCAAAACTGTCTTCTGGCATTTGGGTGATTGGCAGCTCTAATTGTTGTTATTTCCCCAGCGACGTGTCCTTCAGAGCTGTACTGCTGCTGCTGCTGTAGTGTTGCTCATGCAGCTGGGTCTGAGCCCGCAGATTAAAAATTAGATTAGCCTCCTTTGTTAACTACAACAGCTTTTAACGTTTTTTTTAAATAAAAATATATAATTTATCAGTTATTATTGCAGCAGCCACTGTGGCAGATGTGGCAGTGTGGGCAGGATATGAGTATTTTTCTGTTGTGCAGTGTAAGATGACACATCAGAAAATGAGGCTCCCCTGACTGCAGTGCTGGTGGAGAGAACAAGACCACACTGCTGTCTGCTTGGTTTCATCACCGCTCGGTGCTCGCAAGGAATAGACTTCACCCAGAAGGGAGTCAGACTCAAGTCGAAAGAGCAAACCCAATTAATAAACATGAGAGGACAGGATTGGCCCGATTGCTTGCAAAGTGAAATATGTGGGGAGAAAAGTTGTGCAGTGTGTGTGTGTGTGCAGATATCAGAGGGCCTGTGTGATATCTGCTGAAAAAAAAGTGGGACAGCCAGGCTGGTGCTCCTGGAATGACTCAATGAGTCCATAGAAGGCTGGCACAGTGGGGTGTTCAAAAACAGGTCTGACTTGGACTACTTTCAGGCAGCATGAGGGCGATCTGTATGTGGCTTCACTCGTTGCTGTGAGGCAGGGGAGCTTTTCTCCACTTTACTCTCAGCTCACATGGGGCAACGCTCTGTAAATGATCGGGAGTTTGGAAGGAGCATGAAAGGATGCTCATATCTTTTTATCAAACAGAAAGACACCCGGCGACCTGCAGAGTGCACCACTCGCTAAACTCAAATTTTGCAAGGACACACACACACACACACAAACACACACACACACGTGTGCCATAATTTACAAAGTTCACTCAACAGATGTGTGAATAAATCTTCTTTTTTTGTCCTTGAGTTCCTCATACATTCCTAGTGGGCCAACAAATTAGCATCTCATTAGCAGTCTCAAAAAATTCTATCGACTTCCCCCTGCTTCTTCTGGATGGGTTTTAATTACTCTAAGTGTATAAGGAATTAGAATGGCATACCCCCTGTGGCCCTGGTGGAGGTGGATGTTGACCTTGAGAGGAGTTTGCCCTCATTTGTCTTCGATAGTGCTGAATGGACGTTAGCTGTGGCAGTAACCCAAACGAGATGTGGCAGGAGGCGGATGATGCAGAACCTGGCAGGGCCAAGATGCCTCTCCATCTAGCAGCCAATAATCAAAACTGGACCTCACTGCCCTATGCATCCATTCCCTGTATCCCGCTCGTTAGCCATCCGCTCGATCCTAAGTGCTCCAGGCATCTGGTCTGTGCAGGCCTTCCCATCATCTGCCTTCCAATAATCATCTCCTGCCTCGCTCCCTCTCTGCGGAGTCATTTTGTCTTCTGGAAAAGTTTCCCTGAGTAATCCAATAACAGTGAGGACTGGTAGGATGTATGCCTGCTGCGAGATGTCTGAAGTTGTTTACTTGCTGCCCCGGGCTAATCTAATAACTTAATGATGGGGAGAGGCAGTTTTGCCATATCCAATGGGCTCCTTCGAGCATCGTTTACCAGACACGATGGAGTATACCGGCCATTACCACATCTTCTTCTATCAGCTTGTAATTTGGTTTTAACATAATTGCTGTGTTTTATCATTATGCGTCACTTATTAGCTGTCTTGTAATGAGATTTTCTGGATGTTTTGAGCACTCTGCTGTGCTGGCAAACTGTCTTACAGATTGATATTTAATAAAGCAGTGTAATTCTTAGGAGCGTGCTGTCTGTTTGAGTTCTGAGGTTTCTCTTGGAGCGCTGGAGCCACAAAGGACGGGGGGAAAAAAAGAAGAGAAGTCAGTGCATCTCTTTGCAGTGAGCCTCAGAGAACATTTTAGTTTATGTGAGCCTGAGGAAGAAACATCAGCTGCAGCTACAGACTCACAAAGACACACTAAAATATCCAGGTACAGCAGTGATGCCACTCTGCCTGTTATTTTACTCATTATCTGGTCCGCTGTTTGCAGAGAACGTCTACTATAAAACAGGCAAGCACCACGGGCAGTCACTAAATAGATGCTTGGGTGCTGTTTGCCACTATATTAAAATATTTGAAGTTCCCTTTTCCTGTCATGTTTTGTCTGTATGTGTCAGGCAGAGCCATGTATGGATGCTGCCGCTTCACTCATTCTTTTACATTGATATAGACGGCGTGGAGGCAGAGACTTTTTTTAAATAGATGCTAAATAAAGATGTTAAACTGTCTTGTAATAAGACACCTTTGTTTTATAAAACAGGCCAAGTAAGCGAAAATGTTTAAATGCCAGCTGGTATTAGACCTTAATCCCTAAATTGATGTCTGACCTTTCAGATGTTGGAGATCTCTTGTTCATTATTAAGAGTTGTAAACTGAAAACAATAATATAGGAAAATAAAACGGTTTCAAAACAAATCCTCAGAGATAAAAAACACGCCTCAGTCATGGGGGCTACTTGTTGAATTTGAGATGCACCGCTCTACAGTTTGTGTTGTCTGTCAGTGACTTTTACCACCTTTATGTGTGTATTCATGTTCATCATCTTCTTTCAGTTCTTACTGCATGAGATGTGTTCCCACTTGTTACTTCTCAGATGGTTTGCTTGTGCATTGAATGCAGCATGAATCCAGCATCTTTGTATTTTAGCATTTTAGCCATTTACTACTGCTGCATTGGCCAAGTCTATATATTTCAACAAATATATAGGTGTCAACAGAAAATACACAGAAAGCTTCATTTACACCTGAATAAATAAAATATGTTTTCAGACTTGAAACAGTGGAGCATTGGAGCTGGCTTTTTTGAGTTTGAACTTATTTAGATTTATGTAGATACATTCACAATAATTCATTATTTTGCACAGCGGCAGCACAGATAGAGGAAGAAGTGCCTAACCCTCTTCTTCCCAGTTTTTCTTTTGTGTCCTCGGTGGTCTTAGCGAGCAGAGGTTCAGTAGGTGGCGTTGGTGAAGGTCGGTCTCTGAGTGGTGGCTCTTCCTTTTCAAACAGGCTCCCTGTTAAGTCTTCCTATTATACAGTAACGAGCGGCAAGAGGAAGAGTTTCATTAGAGTGGGTCAGCGAAGCAAACAGTTTGTTGTTATTATTTTAAAATATAAAATTTAAATCCCCCAATCCTTCATAATATTTAACCATATGTGGCCTGACTGCCACAGCTGCTGCCTTTAGGTTCATCCTCACTTCCTGTTTACATTTTAACTTGAACATTTTCCAGCACTTGTGATGTCAGTAGTAGCTTGTCTCAGGACACTGCCAGTCTACATCTCATCTATAATTGATACTTCTCTGAATCCACAAAATGATGAGATGATCCTGACATTATTGAAATGCAGCGCAGAAGTAGTAGTGCATGTTTGGCTCATCCACAGCAGCTGTAAGAAGCAGCATGTTAAAGCAGCTGAAAGGTTACATAAACAGTCAAGTGTCTGACATGCAGTTTGTTAGCATCATTCTCAGAGTGGCTAATGACTCATTAGTACATCACCTTTGGGATTTTTGTAGCGGTAACACTAATACGTTGTCCTACTTCCAAGCATGGAACTAAAATATCTCAGGAGCTTGGTTTAAATCACCTGGTCAGAGATGAATAATCCCGGCGTTTGTGAGCCTCCACAAATCATGTTAGAGAGGCTGTTAAAACGATCCAACCTCATCCTGTGAATCCTTTCACTTCTCATTCACTCAGATAAACCCTTGTTTTCATTTTTTTACATGCTTTCCATTCTCATTGTTTGCCTTTCCAAACTGTCCGTCTTATCTCCGCAGGCTTTTTGCGAGCGTTGCCAGGCGCTCCTGTCTCCACAGGAGGCCTCAGCCTCCTATACCCAGCAGTGCTGGCATCCTGTTTAAAGTGCCCTGTTGTCTCGCGTGCTTCACAGTACACCTTTTTTTTTTTTTTTTAATCGCGCCTGTCTCTTTTGATTTGACCACACTCAAACCCCCCAAAAAAGTGCGACGGCTGTCTCTCTGCTGATAATGTGTCAGCCAGTCAGCGCCCCATGGGGTGGATATTTGCATATTAATGTCAGCTGTGACTTTGGAAATCTTCAATAGAAGAATTATCTCCACAGAAAGAAATGAGCCAACTCTTTCAGACCTACTCTTTGCGCTGTTCATCTTATTTTTTTCCACCATTATTTTTTAAACAAAGGCTCATTCCTCCATTGAGATAAAGAGTTTCTGTATTATGCTTATATTAATTTTGGAAAGACCTGTGGAGGATTGGTTAGCATTGCTCTTTGAAATCAAAGGAAAAAAAATCACCATCTTTTGTCCTTTAGTGTTTTTTTGTGAATAACATTGTTGTAGTCGATGTAAAAAAAGCCTTTTGTGCGTCTGAAGTGACGTTTACCAGTAGTTGCATCTCCAAATATACTCGCCCTCCTGTTTTTGCGGCTGTGAGGCAGGAATTTGTGCTTTACTTTCCTCAGATCAGACATCACTTAGCTCTGGCAGATCTGCCTCATTATTCATTTATTCTCCTGAGTTTTGATTCAGCTTTGGCGTCACCTCAGCAGAGCGTTATCTGCGGGGCGAACGCATGATTTCTGTTCATCTCTACAATTCCGACACCACCTACCCTGTCGTGTTCTTTAAGCCGATGTGACAAAAAAAATTGTCATGAGTGGTTTCTAGGGACGAGCCAGACTCTTCGTGTTTGAGCCACATTTTAATGATGTGCCCTGTTGCACGCCTCTCGAGCTGAATTTCATCATAGAGGAAAAACAAACAGTGTGGAGTGAGGATCAAAGTGTCATTTGAAATGCTATCATCAAACAGAGCTGAAGGGACTGACAGCTCCTCCCAGCTCTGGCTGGGAGAGGGAAGAAGTCTTTGTTTCTTTCCAAGCCTGATGACTGGTGAGTCAGTTGGGATGGAGAGGAGAGGAGAGGAGAGGAGAGGAGAGGAGAGGAGAGGAGGGGAGAGGAGAGGGGAGGAGAGGGGAGGAGAGGAGAGGAGGGGAGAGGAGAGGAGAGGAGAGGAGAGGAGGGGAGAGGAGAGGGGAGAGGAGAGAGGAGGAGAGGAGAGGGGAGGAGAGGAGAGGAGAGGAGAGGAGGGGAGAGGAAGGAAGATTATAGGAAGAAAGAGTGAAAGCAGCATATCGACATGTACACATCTCACACTGAGCTAATAAGCTCCTGTAAACGAATCACCCGGTGTCTCCATACATCATGCAAGAATTATTTTCTTCATCTTAATGGATGATACAAATCTGCTTTTCAGAAATGCCCACAGTTGTTTTTAATCAAAGCCAGATCTGTGAGATACATCAATGCAAATGGGGGTTCACATTTGAGCAGCGGCATCTATTAACGAGACGTGTTTTAGAAAGTACGCATTTGTCTTCATATTAACCCAGATGGAGTCTACTCTTGGACGTGGCTTTGTTTATGTTCTCACTCCGGGGCAGGCATTCAGTATAAATCTTGAGACTGTGAGTGATTCTTTATTGCTGATGTGTTCCCGCTCCCTTTTTTTCTCACTCTTTCAGTCTGAAGTTATTTGAGTGCAGCTCTGTGGGGGCAACCCCAGCAAGACCTGAAGGTGTTTGATTGTCAATCTTTCTTCTTTGTGCTCAGCATTTGACAGGTTGTGGCCTGGGACATCTGCTCCAGAATTAATCTTCAAGGGTCTCATTGTTTATGAAAAGCATCCTCCTCTTTGGCAACGTGTGCTCCACAGTCGGTTCACTCACAGGACTGAGACGTTTGAACCTAATTCAGGTTGCAGTTCCATAATATCAGCACAGCGTTTCCTTGAATAGGACGATTATAAGACTGTCACAGATGTGAGAAGCGACCCATTTATTTCTGCTCGCAGTTCTTCCTTCACCTCCCGCTCGACCCCAGCAGCTTGCCCTCTACTATCTACTTCAATTGTGCACTTATAGTTCAAAGAGATGCATTTTTCATTTCAGACTATAAAATATTAAAATGCTTATGCAACATGTGCTCAGTCATGCGGACATTACAACCATGTCAGGGCAGGGTGGAGCAGGGCAGAGGGGCTGATCTTACATCTACGGGACCTCATGGCTTATTTCTAACAATATAAATATGTAACAACACTTGACCAAAGTTAACTTCCTCTAAAACCTTGAGACTGCACACACATAAAAATCAGCTGGTAAAATTGTGACCTTGTGCCGCTGTGGTATGTTGTAGTAGAGGAATTCAGATAGAGTAGTACTTTGAGCTACATGCTAATGGCAGAAAGCTAACCTAACATATTGATATCCAGCAGATTGATTACTGTGTCTCGGGAAAGAAAAGCAGAAGAGACTTCATCTACGCACTGCTCTGCTCATGAAAACTCCTGTGCCAGAAGCTAGAAGAATGAATTCACCAAGTTTTTCAACATCAAGTGGAGAGGTAGGCAAAATAAGACTGGGTAGAACGTCTATCCAAGGGCTCACTGCTGTCCAAGGGTTACATGCCTTTATAGGCCGCATCCCTTTGAAGGATGCAGCAACTAAATCGAGGCACAGCGTAGCCTGGCATGATAGCATAGCTGTAAATCAGCGCATCTGCCACAGCTCCAGCTGCAGCCAAGTGCATACTTGTCTTTATTGAAGGAATTATTGATGAAGCAGGACACCATGTTAACCCAGCAGGGGTGTGTGAGGAGGGCACTGTAGCCCAAGGGCGAGTCAGGACCGAAGAGCTTAACGAAGGAAAGAAAGGAAGAGAGGTGGAGGGAGCTGCTGTATACGCCTCTCTGCCCGTGTGGCGTGACTGATGTGAGGAGAAATGTTTGGGTGGTGAGGAGTCTGCTCTGAGTCCCAGTGGAGCCTCATCAGTGGAGAACCCAAACTCAACCCCCCCACCCCTACCCAACTCTGACTGGACGAGAGGCTAAGTGGTGTGAAGCAGTGAGCTCTCCGACAAGCTCCATTACTCCTCCTCAGCCAATTCCCTCGGCCTGCCTGTCAGTGAAGAGGTGATGGGGTGGGTGTTGGGGAGTGGTGGGTCGATCAAAGGAGGTACAACGGAGCCAAGTCTCATTCGTTTAACAGCTCCCTCTTCAGCTGTACACTTTTTAGTAACTTTATAATGAAGGCTCTAAACGCAGTTAATTCTCCCTTGTTACCTTGACTTTTTAACGTGTATTGAGAGGTCTGTCTGTGTCTCTTATTCTATTCAAAGGCAGCGGGGGGGACAAGGGGCGGGAAGATAAACTGTGTCATGGCTAGCTTGAAACTTGTTAGTATCGACCCTTTCAGATTGAGCACCCTTTCATTTATAATTCATCTCTGTCTGATGGGCACAGATGGAGGCTGGAGAGGGTGGGGATAAGCTCTGTTTTAGTATGTTTTCATTAGCAGTCTGAAAGGTTTTCCTGTGATGGCGCTGCTAACAATGAGCCACCAGGGCTTGTGTTTCGGCATTAAGGGAGGCCCCATTGTTGGTGGTGTTGACTCCTGTGCTCTGTCAGGCCTGATGGGTGCTGCTGGGAGACCTGGTGGCCCTCTGGTGGGATGCAGGCCACTCACTGCAGGACTGTGGTCCAGTTTGAACATGGCGGAGTGGAGGGGGAGATCGTTCCATATGAATATTTGAGGAGTTCTCGTCGCTGCAGCTGTTTACTTAACAGAACACGCTTCGGGGCTTCCCTGAAGAGCGCGCCGCAGAGGAGCTGACAGTGTCACCCTGTCACTCACCGCTCTTGTCCTCCACCCACCTTTCCCCTCAGTCTCTCACGGGTGCTGTAGTGCTACCAGTCTCTTTCCCCTCGAGCTCTACCTCCACCCCCCCACCCCCCATCCATCACAGTCCCATCCTGCTGCTTCCTACCTGCCACCCTCTGTAGTGACTGTCATTATTTTTCATTTGTGAGCCATGTTATACAAGGGTGCACTCCTTCAGTGAATGATTCATTGTTTTGCCGCCCGTGTCTCCCTTTCAATTTGTAAACATATCTATATCTGTGATCTGCTCAGTCAAGATGTCGTGATGCCCAATTTGTATGTCACTTCTGACTACGGTGGATTAATGGTCACACTCTGCCGTCCTTCTCCACCACTGTATAGATGATAACGAGCTTTCACCCACTCTGGCCTCTCTTGTCCCTTGGCCTCGTTCTCCTGATGACTGCTCTGAAGTCAGACAGAGTTCATGAGTTCATGCAGCTTTAATAACCGAGATCCCCCCCCAACTTCCTTAATTTCTCACTGTCTCGTCTCTGCAGGCATGACACAGTTCACGCTGCTTAAAGAAGTGGTTCAATATTTTGGGAATGTACTGATGTTACTTGTGTCGGACAGCTTTGTGAGAAGCTCTTGTGTCATATTAAAATGAAAGATTAAAGCCGGCTATGTTAGCATAAAGACAGTCTGGAAAAAGGAAAATAAAATGGCACACTAGTGCCAAGACTAGTGTCTTTAGTATGCACAATGATGTCTCGTTCCATTCTTTTTCAGTGTCTCACATCACTTTCTTCTGGATTAGGAATGCATGATATTATCAGCGAGACATTGTCACATATTGGCCTTTAAATGAAATGTCAGCCAATAAGGTGGAGACTTAATGTTTTATTGTCTGTGAGCTTATAAAAGTTACAGGTGGGTGTGCAGCGTGGAGGCTTCTAGTGTCAGGAACTACTGCCACACGTACTTGCTGTCTGCCCGTGATAGCTCTGCATCGGCATGCCTTCTTATTTCAACAGTGGCTGTCTCGGATTGTGAGGCAGGTGTTGATGAACTTTTTTTTGATGAGTTATAAATCCTCTTTGTGGTTCCATTTTCCCACAGGCGACACATTTTTTTTCTCCAAAACTACGACATATATAAGAGAATGTATGAAAAATAGCATTGATCTTCTGTCTCACTTGAACATATACCGTGAGAAAATGGTTGCCACAGCAGACACCTTTGTACCAAAGCAAAGACTTAAGTAAACATGACAATAAAAAGGCAGGATTTCTCTTTATACTTATAGGCCAGCCTTTCTTTTTTTTTATCCGGCTGCCTTTTTTCTTCCCCTGTCTGGAGGCTTTCTGTTTCCCTCAGTTGAGCGGGATTTGTCACAGGTGTTAGCAGGAAGCTATCGTTCCCATTACACCGCTGTGTCTTTTCTGTCCTGCTTTGAACCCCGCTTCATATTGGTGATCTCAATAATGAAAGCAGGCTCGATACACACGAATAGATCGCATAATCTTAATGGCCGAATCCACATCAGGCTGAGACAGGAGGTCTGTGTGTGTGTGTAAAACGGCTCATTAATTGAAGGAACACGAGCTTCAGTCTCCCTAAGCCGGTGCAGGTTTCCTCTCATGTTGATGTTGCTTTTTCGGCAGCAGCTTAATTTGCACACCTTAAACCACACTGTTGTGTTTTTGTTTGATGCCGGGCTGTTTTTTTTTTTTTTTTACTCGAAGCTATTTGTTGAGCAAAACTGCACAAAAGAGGCTGGTCACGTGTGTGTGTCTGTGTAGGTCAGGTTTTGTTTAATGTTCACACACTCTTCTTCTTCTTCTTCTATCACCTGGACTCCAGGACGTATGACATGTTTATGTTGTACAGTTGAATGTATTGTATAGGTACATAGTAAGTAGAAGTTAAAAGGGAAAAGTATTAAATAGCACGGGCTGAAAAATTTGAACTTTTAAAATGGGTCATCTGCATTTAAAGCTTAGTGAAAGCAGTGCGCTGAATATCTGAATTAAAAAAAAAAAAATGATTTCTTTGAAAACCTTGGACCGACGCATCATTTAATAGATGAATGCAGAACTTTATTGTGATATTTTTTAAAGAAAGGTCTTCATCCATTTCAACAAAAGGTTAAAGGATGTATACGGTGACTACCTTGAACATGGGAAAATATCATCCTCGCAGTCAGAGCACGGTGTGCACCTACATTATCTATATTTAAAGGGTTGTGTGCTGCGTTCCAGCAGGTTAAAATGCAGGTAAAAGGTACAACATGCAACCTTGCCCCAACGTTAAAATGGCAGCACTCTTCATCATGCATTTTTTAAGAAGGGCAGTGAAAGCAGTTTGTAAAAAATGGCGCACACACACACACACAGCAAGAACTGTCCGGTCCCTCATAAAACCCCCAGGAGAGGTGTTGGGTTTAACCACGACATTTCAGAGCAAACTGTAGACAAGACCCAGGGGTGCTCTGGTGACTGGATCTCCTTACAACACTCCAGTATGAGTGCAGATGTTGTCATGAGGTTAAGAGGGTAAAAATTAGAGGAGAGCCTGCGCAGGCTAATGACCGACTCAGGGGAAAATGTGCTCAGCAGCTACTGCAGAGAGGAGAGATATTCAGGCTGCTGATGGGATCACTGCTAGAAAATGTAAGAGGATATGTGTTCAGTGTAAGCTACACTAATCAGACTTCTATTAGCCATCGATTAGATGGCCAGGTGTTAGGAACCTGAAATCACTATCCACCTCTGCACTGACCCTACACTTTACAGAGCTTTAAAGACATCTGTTAGCTCATCGTTCTGCGTTTACAGCCTACAGAACACCACAAGAAAGAAAGACACAACAAGACAGGCCTCAAAATAAATTATATTCACATGTTATTTAAGGGCTCACCATATTGTTATACTTTGAACAGTATGCCCGATCTTACAACTTAAACAAGAACAAGAACAACTGATCTTAACACTGACTTGAAGCAGGGAGAACGGAGCCTCCTTCATTTGATCCCGGTGAATGGACGGAGTGGGTGCTGTCGCTGGGTAAGAAGCAAGGTACACCATGGACAAGTCATCTGTTGCAGAGAGATAGACACCCGTTTATACAGCTACAGCCCATTTAGAATCATCATTTAATGTAACATGCATGTCTTTGGTGTGAAGGAGAAAGCCAGAGCACCCAAAGAAAAACCCACACAGGCACAAGGAAAAACAAAATGGTGAGGGCTGAAGTGGGCAGGCAGCCACGCAAGCATTATGATATCATTGTGAGTTATATCATAATTTAAATATAATCAAAATAGATAGTTTATTCCTGCTGTAAAGTTGGATGTTGCAACAGGTCTGTGGGCATCAGCTCACATTTAGAGGCTGTGCAAGGACGGTTTTGTGGTGCTGGAGTGACAATAGAGGGAAGCTAAGCAGAAAAACAAGAGTGACTCAACAAGATGGCCGACAAAACTAAACTGCAGGTTGACTTTTGAGCTTATAGCCACACATCTCATCACTGAGCCACTAACAGGCCTCCTTTCAGTGTGTGGTTGTATGGAGTAAAGTAACAGGGTCTGTCGTGGGACTGATATTGCGTGTTGCATAGAAAAACTGCTGAGTTGTGTTTCTTTAGGACTTCTTTGTAGAGCACAGCTGACCTTCCACACAAATCCTGTAATTACCAGTTATGGCCACAGAGGCTGCTGTTTCCACTGCCCAGCAAAAGTTACAGCGTTGCTTTAAGACAGGATGGATGGATAGAAGGTTTGCTGTGGATGTTTTCTGATTAGTTAACTGGAGAAAATTTGTTTTTAAGTGTTTTTTAATTGGTGCTTAAGGTACAGTTGAAATTGATTGGATATATGCACGTTTATGTCCCTAAAAACATGTTCCTGGCCTTTACACAACCTCCCATCCAAACAGGAAATGATCAAGGCTAAAGCCAAAATAACTTGGCAGGATTTTAAAGGTTGATGATTTAGAAAGGTCTTTAAGAGACAGAGAGGTCTGTCTGTGTCACAGGAGTCAGTGCTTCATTTTTTTAAGATGTTCATGGCCAGTAAAACCTCGGATGCTTTGAAAACAATGCTTTTGTGTGGCTGATTGTAGATATTGGCTGCAGCCATCAATTCTTTGTATTTCGTTGGTTAGTGTAGCTGAAAGCTCCACTGTTCTTTCAAAAATAATAGGCAGCCTTGGGAATGTACTGAAATGAAAGGACAAGACAAGACATGTCAGGAAATTACTTTTTCTCCAAATTATTTTTTTTAAAAAGAATTCACTTCTCTTTTGACCATTTCCTTTTAGGTGTCTCTTTGTATTTGACATACAATGATGAAAAAACACACACATTGAATGGAATTTGAATGAAATGCGTATCCTTGCAGCAAAAGCACAATCAATAGCTGTTGCTGTCATTTGCACGGCAAGAAAAGGCTTTGACTGTCAATGTCATTTGAAAGTCTGCGCAGTTTGAATGACAGTGAGGACGCAGCTGCTTTGACGCTCTCAGTGAGACACTGAAGTGAGGAACACTAAAAATTAAATCTACGACACAGAGCCGCAGTCTGACTGACGACGTCTGTCACTTCTCCTGAGACTCTATTTTACCCGGCGTGACACTGCACTGTGGTGCAGAGCCACCCACGGAAAGTTAAACATAAAATGAACATAATTTCTTTTACTGTAGGGTTTATAGGCTTTATATTGAAAACAACATATGCATGAATGTGTGTGTGTTTCATGTACAGCGTGTGTGTGTGTGTGTGTCCTTGCTCCTGTGGTTGTGGGTCTAATTACCGGGCCTCAGACGGGAGCCACAGGCCAACAGGTGTCTAGAAGAGGCTGCTCTGGATCAAAGCCAGAGAAAATAATTACACAACCCAACTCTCCCTCTCTTAGATAAGACTAACTGCCTGCTGCCTCGCACTTGGACATGCTCACTAACTGCAGACCACATATCCGCAGCCCTTTTTACTTGCAGCAAAGAAAGCAGCTATGTTTGTGCCGTGTGGCGCGGTGATGACGTGCAGACAGACGGACGGACGGACACCCCCACGTTTTGCGTATCTGCGCGCATATGTCTGGGTAAAGCTACAGTAAGGGCTGAGCGCAGGCAGGCAGATGCAGAGTAATGCCACACAGTTGAATATTTTATCTGCTCATCATTAACATGCAGCCAGGAAGCCAAGAGCAGACTTTAAAGGACAGACACACACGCTCCACCAGTGCTCTGGCATTTTCATGGCCTCATTTCAAAGCACCTCTTTGAAGTCTCTTAACTAACTACATTCCAGACACATTTATCTACAGCTACTGTAAGACGATAAATCTGATCAGTTTATCAAAAAAAGGAGCTTGATTTGATTCGATTTTAACGCCACTGGACTCGCCCCACGGTGATGTGATTAACCTAGACTCTGTGTTTGATTGGATTTTTAGCCAAAAACAGATATGGATGTTTAAAAAAAGATTTCAAACTGTGAACAAAATAGAATGTGAATGTTTTTGAATACAGAAAATATCATGTTAAAACTGATGCTGTGAGAGAGATGAAACTGGTGGAGGGTTTGCCACTTAGAGTGTTTGTTGAGTAAAAAATGAATTCCTTTTAATTTTTCCTGTGAATGGTAGGCTGACAGGCGGCACTGTCGCCTCACAGCAAGAAGGTTCCTGGTCTCTGTGTGGAGTTCGCATGTTCTCTTTGTGCCTGTGTGGGTTTTCTCCCACATTCTAAAGACGTGCTTGTTGGTCAATTGGTCAATCTAAAATGTCCATAGGTGTGAGTGTGATTTTGAATGGTTGTCTGTTTGTTTATCTGTATGTTGCCCTGTGAAGGACTGGTGACCTGTCCAGGGTGTACCCCGCCTCTCACCCATAGATAGCTGGGAAAGGCTCCAGCCCCCCGTGACCCCAGCACTGCAGGACAAAGCAGGTTCAGATAATGGATGTCAATCAAAAACCCAGAAACCAAAAGCTATCAGTGAGAAGGAAATCAGTGCTCCATGTCTTTGCTCACTCCACATCATAAATCCTGTCATATGTAAACTCTGCATCCGATATGTGACTCTCATCCTGTATATGTTAAAATATCCGATGTTTTTTTCCTCTGCAGCCACGGCCCTGCATCGCTCTGTATGCACAGCAGTGTTTATCTGCATGGGATGTGAGGAGAGCTGAAAAAAGTCAGCTTTGATTAATTGCACTGTAACATATCAATTGAATGTTAAGCAGACATTTACATACACACAGGTATATATGATAATGTTATAGATTATCTTTTCAACTCTGCTCAACGATGATGAAATGATGTTTTATATTCACGGCCCACAGTATTATTAGTTGAAACCCTGCGGTTACGCACAGGGATAGCTCGCCTCTGGCAAGATGCACACTGGATGTGTGACTGGTATGTAAATGAAGTCTGACTTTTACATTAGGATTCTGCGATTCTGACTTTGGCAGCTGTCCTTGCGAAACTTAAAATCCACACACTGTGTCTTTTCTCCGAAGTTCACCTCAGTTTTCTAAAAAACTAAGTAAAACAAATGTGATAAAGTATCTGTATCTGTATACATTGTGATCAGATGGAGCACTCCTGACCTGTGTTCCTCTTAAAGGGAATATCACAGAGATAACATCTGCTTGTGGTATTGTTTCCTAAGAATATAGTTCCCTGTGTACAGTGATGTTAATCTAAAGACACACTGTGTTGCATTTGTGGTCTGTGAGGTCATTCCTGCTGCATCCTCCTGCTGCTCGTGCTTTGCAGAGAAGGCTGGTCTGCATGTGATCAGAGGGGTCCTGGAACACGCTCACATTGTTCATGGCTTGTGTGTTGTGTTACAGTGAATCTGTGGAGCCATTAGTAAGTGAAACATAGGTAAAACAGGACAATACAAAGGATTTACAACCTTATTCAAAGAGTACAGGTGCAGAACCTGGAAACTCATGCTGATCCCCTGAGTCACTGAGTAGTGCGGTGTAGTCTGAGGGTGAGGAAACAGGTTAGCTAAGCAAGTATCTGCACAGACAATCTATATCGTCAACCTATTAGAAAGCTGTGACGACGCTCACGCTGTGTTTTATTCATTATTCTGTCAGTTCTTGTACTTGTATGTGTGTTATTTTAGAGGAGGAGGCGTCAGTGGCTTTTTTCATTGACTCTCATGGTGCATATGGCTTATTTCCTGCACCACTGGGTAGTGTTGTTCAGCTGCCAGTGTTAGCACTGACCTGAGAAAGACAGATTTTACATTTTGTGCTCCACATACCTGAAACAAATTGGAGCATACGCTGGAGCCCCGCACTGCGAGAGCAGTGGGACAAATTAGCACTGATTAACTCTCTAAAGGTGTTCATTTGTTTGAATAAACACTAGTTTATGAATAAACACTAGTTTATTCAAACAAATCTTGTGTTTTTTTTAAATTTAAGATATAAAGAAACAAAATGTATTTATAGTAATGAGTCAGAAAGAAAGCATAAGAGTGTGAATGTGTCTGAAGACATCACTTGTCTCTGTCCTGGCTCAAACTGGAGCACTGCCCTCACCTCAGCGCTCTGGTTTCGTGTCATGGTGAGATCAGGCATCACTGGAAGCTTGAACCCGTCTGCCTGATCTGCCCACGAGCCAGAATTCCTCCCTGGAGTCTGACTGCCAGGCTCAGCACAGACTGTGTGACAGACAAACAGCCGTCTGTGGCAGCCCACAGTGGACCTGTGCAAGAGAAGGACAAGCCCCGATAGGAGGAAGTGTGTGTGTCTGTGTGTGTGTGTCCGTGCACTTCATGTTTGCGTGCATGTGCGTCTGTATCCATATAGTCCAGGCTCTGCCTAAGCTACTTAATATAGGCAGAAATGTGACGGGATCCCCCAGTGAGACCTGAAAATGGGCTCTCATGGCTCAGGCCCAGAGGCTGTCAGGACTGCTCTTAAGTCTCTCTGCTCTGTGAATGTGGATCAGAAGTGGAGAGGCTTCTGTAACGTTCCTCTCAGGTGGAAATATTTCACTACTTTGATGAAACTTTTTTTAAGAGGACAGATAAATACACCCTGGTTTTATTAACATGTGAAGATGAGCAGCAAGATCCAACAAAAATATAGTAGAGAAACGTTTGAGTACCAGGTGGAAGATACAAATTGTGTTGAGTCACCTCCATCCTGCACTATAACACAAGAATCATCTTTTCTTGCATGGGTAACAAAGATGAACGTGATAGGCAACAGTATGAAGAGAAACAATGATAACACTGTAAGAGTTTAAGAACTTAACTCCTCGGTCTGGACCTCTGTCTGACTCAGAATGCTGGCCTTCGTTTACACTGTAATCTGGCTCATAGAGGATTAAAGACTCTGTGATCTAGCACAGCCATGGGCTTTGTTGTAAAACATGCTTTTAAAATACAAACCACCTCTCTATCCCGAGAGAGGGATACCTCCACTTCCTGTTTTTTTTTTTAAATCCAAACTGAGGGTCTGATTGAGCGATGCACATGTGAAGCTGGGCTACATACATAAAACCCATCTAAACATGCAGGTTATTAAAAACTAAAAAGTGTGTGGAGGACTTCTCCACGATAAAGAAGAGAATGAATTTTTGGATGTCCGGATTACCTTGTCGCTTGTAATTTCCGCAGCTGATGACAGCTCTCAAAGGAAACTATCCCTCCACATCTTAGTGCAGCCACTGTACTTACTGCGCTGCATTCTGTGGTGTGTCTACTCGCCAGCATTGAGAATGACAGCACAGATGAGAGAGGTTCCTCATCTTTCCACAGCATCACATCCTGTCTGTCAAAACACACAAGAGGACCACTGTGACACCAGAGACTGTCAGTGTGAAAAGAATATGTCTGAATATTTCTGAGCTATATATCTACATCCATCACACTGTGGGACCAGACCCATAAGGTACACATAGTCTGTAACAGATTTTTTTATAATATCATGAGGTGACAGAATTGATCAGCACAGATCTTATAACTTTCAATAAATGTCATCATTAGGTCTGTGCAAACCGTGACGGCTCCATCAGCCTAGTCAGGTGGAAGTAATGAACCGTGTGTGTGCTGCAGACGTTTCTTTGATGATACCTTAAACAGACAGCTGATAGAGATGAAGCTGTGTATATGTGAGCGGCAGGTCTCTGTCTTTAGTCGACTGAATCTTCTCGTAAATGTTTAATGACCATTGCTTGTTAGCACTTCGCTCCTTTTGCATTGGTCCTCCTATCATATACTGTGGAAGACAGCCGTGACCTCATGTCTCTGCTTGTCCACAGAACATTAAAGTCCAGCATGTTTGGTCATCTATTTATATCACAGTGATGTGGGTGGGGTTCATGAGTGGACAGATTTCCTGTTGACATTGAAGAACAGATGGCAGCTCTCATAATGAGCAGGTGGACAAACACACATTCACATTTTTATCACCTCTGAGGCTACGTGCTATCCCAGACTTAATTAAACTGGTGTGGCTGCTTAAACTTAATTGTTAGCTTTTCTTTAGAACTTCACCAAGTTCATTGTCTCTGAATGGAAATCAACGCTAAACAATGACATGAGGTGGGAATGATAAGTTGGAGGCCTGAAGTAGTTTCTCGGTAAACCCAAATAGTAAATGGTCTGTACTTATATAGCGCTTTTCTACCTACTCAGGTACTCAAAGCGCTTCACACTACTTCACATGTACCCCTTTCGCACACACAAGCAAACACACATTCACACATCAGTGGTTAAGTGTCTCGCCCAAGGACACATCGCCTTGCAGCCAGGGTGGGGGATCGAACCGCCGACTTTCCGGTTGGTGGATGGTTTGTGTACATAAACATCTATAAATGTTGCAGGAATCATTCTCCTGGCTCTCTTAGTTTGAATTCAGCAGCCCACCAGGCTGTAAGTAACAACAAACCAACAAACCAAATGAGGTCATGAATGACAGCACAAAGGTTGATTTGTCCATTTTTCTCAGTCACTGATGACATGAAATTTTCATTGACAATTTGTTTGTAAAATCACTCAAACATTGAGTTGCATGTAATGAGACCTTCAGCTCTTGTACTTAAATATAAGATACAAAAACCATGACTCAAACCACACCAAATGTCTACCAAAAATAAAACACAACAAACAGTTAAAACGTCACAATGGTGATTCAGGCTCTCCTTTCACCCCCATCTTCTTGCTAATCACTTATTACACAGTAAATAAAGAAATCAATGATGTGATGAAATGAAATATTCATTTAAAATGAAATTTACTGGCTTCTTCCAGCAAATTGGACGTCCCCTAAAAGATCAGACAGACTGTAGCAGCAGTCACTGCAGAAGCGGCTGAGCTGTGACAGACATGAGAGCGATGCTAATCTAACTTTATCTTGCAATAATATGTTTAATCTTATTTTCAAAAATCTTGAACTGCACCTTCTGCCTCCAGACGACACAGTGTCATGATATTCAGTGTGTGTTCTTTGTCTTCTGAATGATCAGTACCACAGCTGTAAACACACAATATGTCACTTAATCATGATAACGCTGACAAATCTCAGCCGACTAATTCCTGTTTTTCTGTTTGTGTTCATCTGTTCAGCTGTTTTTCTTTCTTTTTACACTGTCACATTTGATTTGTATGAATCCTTAGTCTGTGTTCTGCTTTCTTTGTGTGCCTCACTTTCATTTTTAACACTTCAAATTGTTTCTCTCGCCTATCTGTCACTTCTCTGTCACATCAGATGCAATTTCAGAGAAAAAACAAGCACTGAAACAGAAACAAACATTTCTTTCATAATCTCAGAAACTTACCATAATTCTATGTGAAGCTCAATTTCCAAACTATGAAGTAGAGAACAGACGCCTAATGTCTCAGAATTTGTCAGGGGAGTTTTTGTTAGGGGAAGTCGCACCAACAGAAAACCATCATTACCGACCTAAGAAACAAGTGTTCTTACAGACGGCTATAGTGCAAATGTTGCTGTCCACATTCAGTCCCTATACCTTCTAGTTTAGTATATGGTGCAACAATAGTTTGCTTCTCAGCAGTCAACAGAGTTTCCTAAATCAAATTATTTGAGCTGCGCTTGTTGAGCTGTCATGGCTGCTCCCTGTCAACTCTGCTGTTGCTGCTATTTGTTTTGTTCAGTGTTGCATAAGCTGCTGAGAAAATATGGTGCTGTAAACAAATCAAGCAAAACTCAACAGTGAATGTTGAATCTCCTTATCTGGGTGTAAATGAGGGCAACTTGCAACTGGCACTTGTTTTTACACAATTGCACCAAAGTGACGCCTGGTTGATAAACCTGGTTTGGTTGAAGAAGATTCCCATCAAGGCCCTGTCCACACAGAGACAAAGGCGTTTTAGTTTCCAAAGCAGTGTCGTTTCAGGAAATGCGTGCGTCCACACGAATCCGCACAAACCACTGTCTACGCTGTAGTACATATGCCAGGCCTGTGGGTGGCGCTGTGCCGCTACCACAGAAGCACTCCAAAGACCGAGAAGAAGACATGGGACATGCACACAACACTCATGCGATGTAAACATAATAACATAGATCAAAAAACGTCTTAGTTATTGTCCACTTGCTGCCCGCTGTGTTTAGTGGAGGAGCAGAAGAGTTTGCGGTTAAAAGCAAAAACAAGCTCTGTAGTTTGTTGTTGTCAGTAAAGTAGCGTTTTTTGGGCGTCCACACGGAGACATGGAAACAGCGATTTCCCCTGTGGACGGGGCCTAAGGCGATCGAATGAAGAGAAGTGCCATAATCTGCAGTTCCTCCTGCCATCTCTTGGGTTATGACTCTATGACTGTAATTGTGTTCAGGTTTTCTGTTATCAAGGGTACGACTGCTTCCCACAAGTGGGACATTTCACACACACACTTATTCACATGTAGGACTCTAATTTGTGCTTAGACACTCCCAGAGTTGCTGCTGTAGGTGTTGTGCTTACCATATGTGATGGGCTGTTTGATGCAAAGTTCTTCCAAGATCTCAGAAAGTGTTTGTGTCAGCAGGCACAAAACCGAACCTCCTGATACCCTCTGCTTTGCATGTGTGGAGCGTGGAAACACTGCGTGACTGAGGACATCATGACGACAACTGTGCATTCATAAGAGCGTTCGCAGGGGAGTGTAATGCCTGCCTAAGGCGACGGTGGGAAGGACAGCTCCTTTTAACATGAGGAACAAGGCGTATGTGAACGCAGCCTCCTGTGACTGAAGAGAGACAAAGGTTTGGAAGTGTAATTTGACCAAAACGTCCGTCCACATCTCTGATGTGTTCATGGCGGCAGGACTCGTCCTGATGGTAGCTGAAAATAGTGAGCGTGTGACGGGTTCTGTTTTGATATGATCTCTTCTTAGCCTTAACAAGTAGTTTTCATCTTATAAAATGACCCTGTCTGTGCTAAAACTTCATCCCAAGCTGGGGATTTTCGCTGTGATTCTGTCGCCCCTGTGTGACTGTCTCTTCTCCACTAATCAGTTTGTTGTCAGAGTGCCTTCTCATCTTCAGACCGTAGTTGTAACCTCCGTCCATACCTTTAACTCTCTTCCTTTTACACCTTTGCCTGTGATGTCTTGCCCTCTGCCTCCTCCAGCCCTGCCACTCCTCCACCTTTCACCACCATCCTTTCTCAGATATACATCCCTCTATGTCTCTCTCTTCTCCTCTCTTCATCCCTCTCCCTTTTTTCAGCCCTTTAATGTCGAAGAGCTTTCTTTGAATGATAAATGTTTTATTAAGGCCACACTCTTTTTTTTGAAGGGTAAATACAAAGAGGAAGTGAAGGAAAAGTTGGTATCTCTGTCTCCCTCTTGACTTCATTTCCATATCTGTCAGTCTGCTCTCCCCTCTTCAATGACCTCTCATCTCCATTCATCCCTGCTTGCCTCTCCTCTTTCATCCAGTCTCTCCATTTCCCTCCCTCATCTCCTCTTACTGGAAACCAGCAGTTACATGCTCACCTTATAAAAGACTGGTAATCTCAGGCATTAAAAAAAGACCATGGAGAAAAGCTCAGTTCTGGATTTCAGCAGCTATAATACTGCGTATTACTGTGTTGCATCAACAATTGCCTTCAGTAGGTGAACGAGTATCTTTGATCAAGCAGCTCAAACACACTTAGGAGTGAGTGGGGGGGCTGCTAGTTGGACTTTAAAAGGACTGCTGCTACTCGGTTACTGAATCCTACATTTAGCCTCTAGGCTCGTAGATGATTGTATTTCCTGTGCTGTAATAGCTGTCTGTCCTCTGGGACTGCCTGTGTGCTCCTGTCTCTGGCACCCCTCGGCTCTGCTGCTGATTGCTCCTCCTTTTCTGCAAAAATGGGTCACGTTATGTGGGCTGCAGCACAACACCTACTTCTACCTGGATTCAGGACAGCCGTCTCACATCGCTTGATGAAACTCGCTGCTGACTAAGAAAAGGAGGAGGTGGATGCTCCGTGTTTTGCAAACACAGAAATGGGTATATTAGCCATGCTGGTAATGTTGGTCAGTCGGTCGGTGGTTTTTCCCCTGACTTTCTGAATATGTGCCACATACAGGCACCCAGAGGATACATTTTAATGACACTGGTAATTACTTTACATGTGTAGCTCCATCATCAAGTCAAACTGTCTCTGTGTTCTGCTGCTAAATACTGAATGCTAACAACAACATGCTAATCCAAAACGGCAGAGCATTACATGACAAACATCATGTTGGCACTGTGGATTGTCTTGTATTGTTTCCTGTTTCATTTTGAAGTCACTGACGTCCCTCTTTCCTCATGTGCTCCCTCCTCTTGGTGATTACCTGCCCCTAATGTGTCTCACCTGCGTCTCATTGTCTCTCCCTGCTGTGTGTATATCCTGTGTGTGCGTCCCTGCCACTTCGTTTTGTGTGTTTCTGCCAAGCCGTTTTCAAGTTTCTAGTGTATTTTTGAGCTTCTAGTATTCAGTAGTGTATGACCTTCGCCTGCCTTTTGGACCTTACCTTAGCTTTAGCCCTCTGCTACCTCTGCTTTGTGTTAACTCTCTCTCATACTGTGTATGACCCTTCGCCTGTTTTTTGGATCTAGCTTTAGTGAACAATAATGTTACCTGGGCCTGAGGAAGAGACAGGAGGCAGTAACAGTGACTGTGAGTTATATTTATTACACAAAATAAAGAGCAAAACAACACAAGCAAACACAAAAGGCAAAACACAAGATCATGCTCCCATCCCTTACACGCCCAGAGGTTGGCCCACTGGCAACGGCCATGTGCACGAAGCCAGTTTTTATAGGTGTTTATATAGGCATGCTGATAAGAACCAAGTGAAATCAGCTGATTCACCAGAAGTGCACATGGTACCTGGACATAGAGACACAGACATACACACAACAGAAACTAATACCGGCATGTAACATTTTGCCCCAGCCTTCTGTTACCTCAGCCTCTGACTGCCTGTGCACCGGCTCCAGCTTTGCCTGATGATCCTCCTGCCTTGCCCTTTTGGTAGTTTTGCCTTGTGACTGACCACCCATGTACCAACCCTAGATCATAATAAAGGACTGTTGTCATTACTTCTAATCTGTCTCCTGTCCTGCGCGTGTGTCCATGTTGTGTTTCCCAGCACCTTAAACAAAGCTGTTGCACTAGTTTCAAATAGTTTACATCTGAGTATAAAGATACTGTTTTTCAGTGATAGCTCAGCTCTTGTGTGTCAAGTTGCTCGTTGGATTTCTAGGTTCGCATATCTCTTATCTGTGATGCTAGCTACATTTAACCTGATGCCTGAACATAAATTGTTACATTGAACCATCCTTGGAAACATTTTGGATTGGATGAACCGTCTGTCAGTCACCATTTGCCCGGGCCTGATAATCTGACCATTGGGCTGACATACACAGCAATAAAGCCCCCAATCATCATTACACTTTAACTTTCACTCAAAGTAGACCCTTTAATTCCCCTATTCTGCAACAAGTTCCTATGTTACATTTACTGGGACACAGAGAGCGCACTGGCTTAAAGCATCCCTTCCCAGAGAAGGACTGACCATCATGGTTGTTGGTCCAAACCAACAAGCACCCTCCCACGCAAGCATCACTTCCTCAGTGACCCTTCCCTTGTTTGTGTACACATCCTCCAAGCGTTTTCAGGCTTGTTGCAAAATCCAATATACCTCGGCTGTGTTCAATTCATCCCAGAAGGTTGACATATTTCCTTTCCAGCTTCATTTGTGCCGTAATTGTGCCGACCTTGTCCATTAATACCACACACGAAACCCGGGAGACCACACACTTAGAGCAGCTCTACAGCATTGAAGCCATTTCCTCCATTTCCCCTCAGTTATCCTATTAGGCTATAGGGACATGTGATTGGTATGCTGGCTAGGCTAGAACTAATGATGCATGGAGCTGTAGCCTCTGGTTAGACGTCATGGACCAGAGGAAACCAGCCAGGCGCCTGTGTACAGCACTCCACGCTGCCCTAATCGGTCATCCCTCGAAACATTAAGCACGTCAAAGTGGGTAATGGATTGGTCCAATTAACGAGGAGCTTTGATGGAAAACACACCTGTTTATACATCCAACTCCTATCACATCTTTCATTTGCCTCACACTTGTCTGGAAGACTCTCTTATCAAGGTGAATGCAATTTAATTTGGAAGGCGAGTCCTCTCAGCTGTCCGAAGACAATTAGTGATTATTCTGAGTAACGACACAGACAATGAATTAACTTCAGCAAAGGAGCTGAAATAATGGTTCCCACCCCCTTCACCATTTTAAAAAGGCTCTCCTCAGGCTGCTCTCGCTGATGTTGGATTTCATTGTGGATGGTGTGTGTGTGTGTGGCTGTTTTACTGTGTTTGACCCCGGAGTTCAAGGACAGTCTTGCATGTGCTGCCTCTGGCTGCTCCTGTCTGTACCCAAGTGGTGTTTATTTAAGGAGCTCATCCACCCACACACACAGGTGCTTACACACACCACACACACACTCTAGCCTAACCTTGTGCTCTAAAACACATCACCCCCAGTTCTATTCACTTAAAAAAAACCTGTCTGGAGTTTCTGTCCTCTGTTTCCAATAATGTAGTCCAACTCTCTCTTTCACACACACACACACACACACACACGCACACAGTGTCCTGAAGCTCATAGTATGTCCTGCAACCCTGCCTCCCATCCTACTGGATTAATTACTCTCCTCCGCTGCCTGTGATCCCCGAGAGCGTCTGAGCCGCGTTAGCCGGCCTCTGCCTCTCGCTGGTGGGCATGGAGATGGCAGCGCTCACCCATTCATCACCGTGACTTTGGGAAGAGAGACACGAGGGATGGGGTGCGTGGGTGAGTTAGAGTAAGAGCGAGGGAGAGGGTAGAAGTGAAGGTGAGAGAAAGGTGGCGGGAGAAGGGGAGCGTAAAAAAAGCCTGATCCCCTCTGACCGAGGCCCTGATTAAAAATTAAAAGTGTTGCCGTTTGGCTGGTTCCAGGGGTCCCAAATGTAATGTATGGATTGCTGTGGAGAATCTCAGAGGAACTGGAGGGGGTTGAGAAGGGCTTGGGTTGTGGGAGCATAGGATTAGAAATAAGGGGGAGGGGGGAGGAAAAGCAGGAGATGAGACACATCTTTACCTGGAGATAAATAACCTAACGTAGCACAGCGCAGGGACTCTCCCCATTGTTTTTGGCCAAAACGTTGTCACATTCATTTTTTATCCTGCTGGAAATGTCTTTTTCGCCGGAGATAGATGAAGGCTGGGGGAGAAGTGGTTCAGGAGGGATGGCCAGGTGGGGAGTGGGAAGTACAGAAGGTTAGAGCAGCTCTAATTAATGGAGACAAAAAAGGAAAGAAAAGGCAGACAGAGGAGAGACAGACAAAATGTGCAGCCTGAATGTGTGTGTGTGTGAGTGTGTGTGCCGGCCTTTGATCAAACTACTTGTCAGGCTGCTTGTGAGTGCTTGTGAGCCCTATTTGTGCCTTTTGTGTCTCATTTGTGTTTCAGTGGCTGAGACATGCACCTTAACGTGTGTGTGTATGTGTGTGAGGGCTCAAACAAGGGAGTCCTATTCTGCTGGTGGGATGAGAGAGATGCATGAGAGGAGGCAGTGAAGAAGGGAAGAAAGATGGAGGAGTTTGAGGGTGGGGAGGGTGCGGTGTGTGTCAGCCATTCAGGCGGCGTAGGCGTATGTCTTTCATCTCCTCTCTCCCACAAACAACAAAGAAGCTCTGAGAGTTTTTTTCCCTCCATACCCTTTCTTAACTCTCCTATTTATAGCAGCACAGGTTGAGAAACACCAGCAGCATCACTTAATTAGGCAGTTGTTTACCAATAAACTCAGAGCAATGAACACAGCTCAGAAACTATAAACAGGAACTGCATTGTAGTGATCTGACAGGAGGAGAAGAAGTGGCTTACGTTGGGACAGGAAGTGATAATTAATGCAATGTTTCTGGGATTAAGAAAAAAAAACAAGAAAAACAAACAAAGTCAGACAAGCAAAAATCAAGCACTGTGTTGTGCAAAGTCACACAAATGGGGAAGAAAGTGCTGGATGCTCATTTACATAACGCTTGCTAACAATCACACAGCAGCAAGAGAAGCAGAGCAGTAGTAATGATGTAACCCTGATCACTGAAGCACTGTGTTTTGCAAAGAAACTGTTTGATTTAAGGCTGTTTTTTTTGTGATGGAGAGAACATCAGCACTAAACACAAAGGTGGTAGCACAGGCTGGAAGTCATTAGCAAGGCCAAACAGCTAGTTTGGTTCTGTTTAAAGTTCAAAGACATGCCCATTAGCGCCTCTAAAGTTCATTAATTAGCCTAACACCTGAATGTTTGTTTTATTTAGTGATGTAAAATTAGGAAGGATGGGATACTTTTTGGTTACGCTGAAAAAAAAACATCTTTGTGCGTATTGCTTTAATGATTATTATTTATTTGTATTTTTTTGGTATAATTATGGTGCTTACATTTAGGATATATTCCAGATTTAAGCTGAAAGGGAGGCTGGAGATTTGCAGGGGTGGTGTCGGGGGAAGAAATAGGACGCAAAAATGCTGCAATTGTGTCAAAAATATGAGTCACAACTCTGTCAAAACACACATGATATACATATTTATAGATTCAGTGACATGCATTATATGAGATACACCGCAGAAACATCCACAGAAATGATGGTAGAAACGTCCCTCATGACTCTACGACTTCCTTGAGAGTCGTCACATTTTTCTCAGTTGTGTTGGTGTTGTGTGAGGTCTCTTGTTTTCTCTCCGCTGCCCTTTCTTGTGCGATTCCCCTGATGTTTTTCCTACGCCATGCTAAATTTAAAAGGGAGATTGTGACTTTTCAGAAGATGCAATTACAGCAGTAAAACACATTTGAATGTCCTGCACTAAGGCGTTAAGCAGGATGTGATGCTCGCTGCTCACAGGGTTGTTGCTGCACAGTGGTGCTAAGCCAAATGCATTTTTCAGATGTCAAAATACGACATGGGGTTCTGTTGTTAGGTTGATTGAATTTGGTGCCAATCATGTTTGTGTGTCTTGAAAACCCAGAGATGCTTGTACTTTTTGTCAGCATTTGAAAATGACTGGTTTATTATAATTTACCAACCACCGTTCCCTTCTTGCTTAAGAAAAAAATAATTGCTCCCAGATTATAGGGGTTTACAGGCGTCTTTCTGTGCCACTTCCTCGTCTTTGGTCGAGAGATTAATTTCTCTCTCTCTCTCTCTCTCTCTCTCTTGTTTCATAAACTGACATAATCCCTAAATCTCAGGACATCTGGTGTGCTTGTAGGAGGAGACACCAGGGGCGTTGTTAGGCTCATTTTACTGGGGATGGTGCCACATCCACACAATGTTTGACTGTGATGTAGTAGAAACACACTGTTGCATCATGTCCAACAGTGTGTCACAAGTAACTGAAGCCAACACTGTGGTGTTTCTGAAGTGGGCCCTTGATGTTGATTTTAATGTCAGATGACACTGTTTAATTAATCCCACTGGAGATGGTGGTGACCACATTGTGATATCAAATGTTGAAAGCTTTTACAAAAAGTTTTGTTTATGACTGTTTGAGATTATAGAACAACCAAAATGACTATAATAATGAAATCCATTTGCACAACAGCAGCTGAAACTGATTCACAGTCAGTGTTGATCCTAACTGGACAGGCTGATTTCACAGAAGTGTGACTGACTTGGAGTTATATTGTGTTGTTGAAGTGTTGCCCTTATTTTTTGAGCAGTGTATATATATATATATATATATATATATATATATATGTATATATATATAGTCTCTGCACTGAGTTCCTCTCCACACAGGCTCCCTGTTGAAGCTTCCTGTTTTAAAATAATGTGCACAAGTATAGGAGGAAGAGTCAGGGCTTCAGCATGAGCAGTCTGTCTCTGAACACAGGAGGTTTCTTCCTCCAGATGTTCTTCTGGTTCCTGCACGGTCAGATACTGTGTGAGCTGAGGTTCAGGAGGAAGTGTTGGAGAAGGTGAGACCTCAGCAGAGTCTCTACAGTGCTGTAGTATCAGCGGCTGCTGTACAGATGTGAGTTTCTAATATTAGAAATGTATAAAAATCGAAACTAATATACTCACCCCGTCCTTACCAAGAGACAACACTTGAAATGAGGGAAACAGCGTTGCCCCTCCTGCAGTTGTGTGAATGTAGTCGTGCATGTAAATAACAGCTGTTTATGCCAGACAGCCAGAACGGTACAACATGTGGCACAATGTCATCTGATCATGGGCCCAGTAAACCCCCCAAAGCCTGCTTTAGGGGGTCAGAGGGGTGTAGGGGACTACAACCTTGCTGCAGACTGTCACCTAGGTTGCTGGTTTTTGTGCGCTCTCAATGCAGTGAATGGTTGTTGAACACAATGAACATCAGTTGTGTTTCATTTTCACTCACGGCTGGGGTTAGGAATCATCCATTGTGACTTAAGGTCACATGTCTGCTCTTCGCGGGTGATGCTGTTGTTATGACATCATCACTGAAGGGCCTTCATTTGTCACATATGTAGTTTTGCAAACAAGTGAGATGTGATCAGCATCTCCAAATCTGAAGGCACGATCACAAGTGATGATAAATGAAATTATTATGTGAGCTGTTGCTATGAAGGAATGTACATATCTGTATCCAAGGTTACCTTGACAGACACAACATTTCCATAATAGTAAAAATGTCAGAACGTATGAGAACATTTTGGTGCTTATATGTTTTGATGGCAGATCTGCTGCTGTCACTGTTCACTGCACAAACAACAGGCTTCTTGCTCTTGAGCTGCCTGTGTGGGACGTTTGAATACAGCTGAAGAGCACTTGTTGCACGCTGTTTTAAAAAAATGATGTCCTCTTTAGATTCACTCATTTTCAGTCGGCTGAAAACTGAACAGCATCACACCTTTAATGAGTGATTTACTGTTTAGCACAAACAATGAACACATGATCAATTTAAAACTGTGCACAGCAGGCTGTCAGTGACTGCAAAGCAACTGAATGTTGTGAACTCTGTCAAGGCTATATTTACTCACTTCATTTGTCTCTGAGAAGGTGAGTAAGCAATTATATATGAGCCATACTTTAATGCTGTAATAGCTGATGTACCTGTTTTGGTTCTTCCTGGCATCTTCTGTGGTCGTCAGTGTGATCAGGGGTTCTTCCAGTTTACACTTAAAAACAGCGGTACGCTCATGCATTCTCTGTCATCTCCTGAAGCCTGGTTTTGTGAGCTGTCTTCTGCTTTGTGCTGTTCGCCTTGTTGCCTTTCGTCTTTCGTTTCCAAGACAGCTGCCTTTTTTTGTTTTTTTTATTTCTGGAACTCCAAAGCTCCCCGCTCTGTTTATTTATTCTGATAACTTTCCCAGTTTTAGCGAATGTTTCTCAGTCGATCTGTCAAACGCTCTTGTTACATCCGCCTCACTTCCTTCCTCCCCGTTTTTAGCCGCCTTTGGCTGTTTCAGTTATTTCCAGCTGATCTTCTGGCTGCTCCTCCGCCTGACCTCCCTTCCCTCCTGACCATGTATTTTTGCTCCTCATTGACAGCTATAACCAATAAGCTGTGCACTGCTGTTTCTGAACTGCGGGATACAACGGTTTCTCCCTTCTTGTATTTTAACACCTGCTAAGATTACTTTGTGCCTGCCACAAAAACTCCCAGCTAGCACCTTTTTTCTCCCTTCACCACTTTCTCTTTCAAACTGCTGCTGGTAAAAAGCTCCATTTTCATGTTCTACATCAAAGTCTGTTGTCATGTTTCTTCTCCCTGAGGCCACCAGTCCTTTCACAAAGTTAGACTAAAGCAGAAATACTTAAGGAAAAATGGTTTTTCTTAATGCTGAATCCTTTTATTTTAAAGTTGATCATCTCCGGTCCATCAAACACAACTCACACTGATTCAGTGTTTTCAGTCACTTTGTGTGCTCACATTGTCACGAGGAGATACAGTAAACACCGAAGCCCTTACTCTGCACTCTGCAGCTCAGTAATGAAACTGTCATTGATGTCCTTCAACCCTCAGGGCTCCAGGCAGTCAATTACAAACACCATCACACACTAACACACACGTACACTAAAAGTCCATTTGCTCTCCTGACAAAGGATCTTCAAGCTGGCTTACATTACAGCCATATGCAGCATACATCTGACCCACATTTATCATCACAAAGCATCAAACATATTCATTTAATGCTGACTCTTATCACAGACAGAACTGAAAAAAAAACATGTAAACATGACAACTGGTTTCCAAATCCATGTACAGCGTTTTTTCCCCCCTGTGGGAGCCCTGTGCTTTATATAGGCCTCCTAAAATTACTATTAATTATTGAAGCAGCAAAGCACTGCTTTACCCTTTTATTAAACTCAGCTTACAGCAAATTAGTCCTCACCTTGTGTGTGTGTGTGTTTTAGCGCGCACACAAACAGGCAAGAGACCTTACCTCAGTCTGAAAACATTTTTTATGTACTGAAAGTTATTTGTCTGTTTTACAATTAACTCAGTCTTCAGCCAGTCATCCCTTATGCACCCTCACTGTTTCACCCCATCTCTTCCTCTCCATCTCTCACGCTCCTCGCTCCTCCCTCCCTCTCACACTGTGCATCCATCTGTTTCAAGAACTTCAAAAACACTCTGTGTTCCTGCACTGCTTTTCTTTATAAGTTCACTTCAGCCCATTGCTCTTTAATGTCTCGTAAGCCCGACTTCAAAAAGGAAAGAATCTCATCTTTTATTACTATTTAATGGCTTCATGAAATGGCAATGCAAATATTCCTTCTTTAACATTTGTTTCTTTTTGAAAGGGAGCTGTGCAAAATGAAGCTGCTGCATGGGCGGGATGCGTCGCAAGAATGAAAGCTAGAGACTCGGGCTGAATGAGTGGGAGGGTATTCATCTTAAACCACAGGGTCTAGTCAGAGATGCATATTGGATTAACAGAGCTGGGATGCTTAATTTTGGAGTGGAGTACTCAAGCTGTATTAGTTGTGACCTCTATCATCTTCCTCTCTCCACTCTGGAAGGGCTGCGGGCTTTTTATTCACGTCCTCAAATCACTGCCCTGGAGAGCTACAACAGCTGTGGGTGTGTGTTTGTGTGTGTTGTGTGTGTCCTGCCTCTGCCTCTCGGTCTATGTGCTGAAAATAAATTCATTATTGGAAGAGCCTTTCACTCAAGTATCACTTTTCTGAGTGGTAGGATTCCTCGGAGCGCAAAGGTGTTTCTACTATATGTTTTGTTTGCGAGGCGAGCATTTGATTTGGGTGTCAGGTCCCTCTCACCCGTGGCTGAGTTTTGGCGAGAGGTGTGCGATGTGTCTCACAGCTCTGGCACTGCTTGACTCCAGCTGCCTTTGAATGCAGCTTCAAAGCCTGCCTCGCTGAATGTTTCTCTCCGCACGTTCTGGCACTATTCATTAGCCCCCTTCCTCCTCCTCCTCCTCCTCCTCCTCCTCCTCCTCCTCCTCCTCTTCCTCCTCCCCTCCAGCTCTCTGCTGTGTTTTTCCAGTTCACTTTTGCCCTCATGTCCTTCCCACCTCACTGTGTCCTCTATTCCACCGTACACCGTGTCCTTTGACAGCTCCTGTTTGCCGGTCGCAGATACAACACAACTCAACTTTGACCTCAGCAAGAACCGCAGAGCCAGACATCAATGGAGTCAGTGGTGACAGACAGAAATATGGAGGCAGAGGAAAAAGTCTGGCTGCTCTGCATCACCTATAACAGCATTTATTCATTCATTGATAGCAGAAGACGGAAGACTTTTTCCATGTAGTTCACTGCTCTTGGATTTATTTTCCAATAGCCCATAGTGAATAAAGACATTATTTTTCATTTATTATACCAAAAGTATGTGAAATATTTGTAATTATAGGTTCAGCTATTGTGTTTATGAATTGAACACATTCTTTGTATCAGCAGTGTCAGTATTTCATAGCTGTTTGATAATAACATTGTGCTCAAAAAAGGAATGCGGTTGGTGTATAATTACCAAGAAACTCCATGAAAGGACACACAATGTATTTGTTTATCTCTCTCTTAATAACTTGTGTGGGTTTCAGCAGCTACTACAATTGTTCATCTGATTAAATATTTAACAGATCACAAACATGCAGTTTCATTTAAATATTAGTACTTAACTAGACACTGTGGCACAAAGATGTGGTTCGTTGTTTTGAAGTAGGGGTTCATCTGTACACATCTGAACAAGCTGGAGGTGGGGCTTAGCCCCGTATGATGTCATAAAGGGCTCAGAAAAGCAAAGGAAAAATAGACTGGTGTTTTGTATGGCCTCTGGAGACACAGCTAAGGTCTGAAATAAAAATGGATATGGCATAAAACGCTCCCTTTAATGTGAGTACACTGCCATTTATTGCATTTATGCCTTAGATTTGGGGAAAAACCCAAACTGTGATGATTTTATAGAATAATAGACATCACTTGTCATCATTTTAAGTCCTTTATTTAGGGTAAAGGTGACCTAAAGGATCAGAGGAGACTGTGTGAGATTCAGATTTTCATTGTGGGGCGCAGCTTACAAGCAATAACACCAAAGGATGAATAGTGTTTGTGAGGAAACATTTTCCAGCAGCTCACAGGGAGGCAGATACATGACTGAAAGGAAAAATCTGCTTCTGTGTGTATGTGAGTGTGTCACTTTAGTCCTCACACCTGACTCACACCTTGCCCTCCCTCCATGGTTTGCCAAATGTTCGCCCACACTGTCACCACCTGGCTACTGCCGTGCGCTGTGATTGCATTGTGTGCGTCAGTGTGCTTGTGTGCATGATGAGGAGGTGCTCTCTAACAGATGGAGTAACCTAATACATGTCTCATTTCTACCCTGCTGTCCATTGGCCCTCTTTGGTCTGGTGGTGATGCTATCAGGGTCTTACCAGCATCCTGTCTGCTCTCTTCCTGGAATCAGCCCACCCCACCCTGCTCTGCTTTGCCCTGCCCTGCCTCACTACCACCATCCCGTAAGCCCAGAGTACCCTGGCATACACTGGTCCCAGAGACGTCAGGTGGAGAGGGTCTCAGGTTACCTGGGTGCAGGTTGCTCTGAGTGAAATGTGTCTGGAAAAACAGCATATTGTTTACAGTCAATGAGCAGAGGCTGCTTTTGTTGTGGTCAGGCTCATAAAATCATAATAGGATGTTTAGGATGCAGGGAGGTATCTGTCAGCCTGTGCACGCTCAGAACACTTAAATAAAGCCTTATGAGTCCAGGTCCGGTGACTGTGGGTCCTGGACAGGTACCACTTTGTTACCTGTACCAGGTGGCAGCAGCTCCTTCATTTGTCTCTGTGGCAGCTAGAGGTGAAACTCCATCAGCTAAATGAATTAGTCTCATTGGCGGGGTAATTTATTGATGTTTTCTCCTCCTGGGGATAATGGGTGCACAGGGCTGCTGATTGATCAGGCAGGATGGTGCACGTCTGACTTTACAGTCACCCGCAGTCAGCGGTCAGGCAAATCTGGTTTATTATGAGCTGCAGAGTCGGTGACACAGAGACTGATGGCCTCCTGAACATCAAATATGTCCGTTTGACAGGCCGCTCATAGATTATGCCAAAGCCTGTTTTATGTCAGAGCTGCTGTCACTTAGAGCCTGTGGATAAAGTGACCTCAGTGTTTCACAGATTTCTTTTACTCATTAGAGAACCTTAAATTTTAATTCATGTCAGTGATGGATGGCATGCGATGCAGAGAAAGTAAGTCTGCATATCGGATTTACCAGACAATGTGGCCGAGTACCTGCAGAACCATATTTAGTGCATCTGATATGTGTATTTTTATGCTCTAGGAAGCTGAGAGGCCCAAAATCCTTGGAGTAAACATTATCTGGCTTGTGCAATAGGTGGACGGAGGTAAAAGAGGACAGGCAGAGACATTTCACTCTGCCTTGTTCTGCTGATCTGTCCGTAAAAAGCCTGCAGTCTCAGGAGAAACAGTTTTCAGCAGCCAGCCTTCTGCCTCCATCTGTGACACTGACAAAATGAATGTTTCTGTGGGCTCCTGCTTGGCTAATGTGTGCTCTTGACCTCATACGCTTGTATCCAGAATGTCACAGGTCCCTGACATACAGATCCTCTACCCTCCATTAAAGGACACCTGATCTGGCTTTCACTGATGAAAGAGAATGAGCAGCATTGCGTAGGAAATGGGCTCACAATGGTTCTTACACTGACCCCGGCAACCCAGATCCAATGAACTGCATTTATGAAGAGCCCTCTAGTCTTTCTCTTTACCATCACAGAGTGGCTCTCCTCCCTGTGGTGTAAGAGATACTACAGATACTGGCTGAATTACACGGTTTAATGAGGAGCTCAAAGAAAAAGGAGAAGTGAGGTTTAATGTAATTTCTCTCACAATGTCAATAACCAAATATTATTGGCTCCTTTTTTTTAGCAGGAAGTTTTATTCATTATGTGTAGATCTGTGATATTTGTGTGTGCGGGCATGTCTTCCCTCCTTTTCAGCCTGTCTCCTTGTCTCAGCTGGCAGTCTGCACATCTGTCTGCTTGCTGATCACAGAGGGAAGTTCTTCGCAGGCACAGCAGGACAGCCGCAGCCTGAAAAACCAAACAGATGTGCGCTGCTCCCGAGCATCCTCTCACTCACCCAAACATCCTCAAATGCATTTCTTAACCTTTATTCTTCCAGTGACTGTTTCACTGAGCATGCATGCTGTTTTCCCAGCCTAACCTACAATTCTTATTGCCGTATGGCAGGTCTGGGTATGAATATGAAGCATATTTTGAGGTGAAATAGTTGCATGTTTTAATAAGAGTAGTGTTATCACTTTTGAGTTTGAGCTTAGTTTAAATGCACACCGGCATCTAGAAAGAAACAGTTGTGTTCATTTCAGATAGGTCTCCTATGTTTATATCTTCATACAGACCTCATTATGTGCCCGAAATTGTACACAGAAAAACACATAATGTGTCTGACACAAAAAACAGAGCTGTCATATTGTTTCTCTCTGAGCTGACCGAGAACTCGACGCTCTGTGCAGGCTGACGAGCTTCATTTGACCTCACAGAAGCATGAAGAGAATGAAATTAAACCATCCAAGCAAAAAAAATCAAATAACAAAGATGAAATGAGGAGCCGGTGCCGCACAGAAACCAATAACTTCCTCTAATGTCCCCTAAACCAGTGTTTTTCCTGCCATCCTCACAAAGCAGTTGTGGCTATCACTCTGAGCAAAGTGATATAGTGGACTAGCAGCAGTGTAAATGGGATTGCGGCGTCCCGAGCTATTCTCCTGTCCAAAGCTTCATTTCACTGAGTCTCAGCTCCCCTGCTAAGTTCAGTAATGGAGCTTTAAATCCCCTCTGTTGTTGGGCCCTCACTCATTTTGCTACCGAGTCCATGATAGAGCTCTCGGTTCTTGTGCCACCTTGTTGATAAGACTTCACTTTGTGCCTTGAAACGCCGCTGATTATTTTCCCCTGCTCACGCTGACCATGCGCTCCTCCCTCCAGCATGCTCTGAATGCTTTTCTCCTCACAGCCAGCCGTCTCCCTCTTGACTAATGTACCCACATTAATGCTGTGGGTTTTTTTTAAGATTTTTTTAAACTGCTGTTTTGTTCTACTGAAAGGTCAAACTTTGAATCGTACTTTTTATCTGTTGCAGAAGCCTTGTCGTCTTTATTCTCCAAGCCATCTTTCTGTGTGTGTGTGTTTTTCCTGTGTATGTGTTAAAAGTCCCATTAGAGAGAACAACAGATCAAGGCAAACCGGGAAAAGGAAAAGAGAGCGAGTGTGCGTGGGATGATTTCTCTGGCTGTGGTTGTTAGATGGGATCATTGTTTTGGAGGGAATTGCATCTCTTTGAGTGTTTCATGTTTTTGAGCTAAAATGATGAGCCTATTTTCCGACAGCTTGCCATAACTGTTGCGACTATTGAGGCATATCATTGCATCGTGAATGTGAAAAATGACTCTGACCTCATCTGACTCTTCCTTGTTTCCTTCCTTTGCAGAGGCTTTTGACTTGGTGCTGCGTCACGGCCGCAACTCCACCCTGGCCATGCTGAAGTCGGAGTTCCCTGGTCTTGGTGCAGGAGCCCAGAGCGCTGTGGGACAGCTCTTTTTGGACATGTCGCTCTACATCCTTGGCTCTGACTCCACAGTGGACCACATGGTGGCGGTGTTTTATGGCCGTCTCTTCCCTCTCACATACCGCCGTCTGTTGGGAGGCAGTGTATCCTCTGTGACCGAGGAGTGTGTGAGGGGAGCCTGGAAGGACTCAGGAGCGTTTGGCCCTTATCCTAAACTGATGATGACTCGTCTGTCACGTTCCCTCCTGGCCACACGGGTCTTCCTGCAGGCACTGAACCTGGGCATCGAGGTTGTCAACACTACGGACCATCTGCGGCCCAGCCGAGACTGCAGCCGGGCCCTGCTGAAGCTGTGGTATTGCCCGCACTGCCAGGGCATGCTGGGCCCGCCAGCCTGCAGGGGCTTCTGTCAGGCAGTGATGCACGGCTGCCTCGGGGGAGCGGCAGAGGTGCAGCCTCACTGGAGGACCTACACAGATGGACTTGGGAAGCTGGCAGGTGCCATGAGGGGAGAGCAGGATATGGAGGCTGTTGTTCTCAGGCTCCCTTCAATGATTAAACTGTCTCTCAGGCACGCTGTGAACGCCCGCAGCCGCCTAAGCACCCTGGTGAGGTTAACACACACATACTGTACACACACTTAGTAAGGTGTCAGACTGTAAGTGGCACTGCATTAAACCATGACAGGGGGGTTGCACTGGTGTGGCTGGAGGCGCCCCAAGGTTCCACTGAGACAATGAGATTATCACCTACAGGAAGTCCAGTTTGAAGCTGCCAACACCACACAGTTAATAATACTCAAACCACAAGATTTTCTTTTAATCAAGGCAGCAATTATGCCACCCTTCATCCCAGCTGTTTGTAAGGCAATCATTAGAAATAAGTCACACACAAGCACCACTATCAATTACTTCAGCTGATGAATTCAATGGTGCATTTCCTATCAGGGGAAAACTCATTTATGTGTGAAGACAACAGGATACAGTTTTCTTAGAAAGCATCCTGCTGACCCTCAAACCTTGTTTTTCTACTGACAATAACAAATATTATGATTCAAACTAGGTGAGTAGAAAAATCTTCAGTAATGTTTCTTGACTGAATAGTGTTGACCCAAGTGTGGCGTAGCAGTGTGCATCATGTGACCTGCTAATGTCAAACACATGTTTGTTCATCATTTCATCACTGCAGCCCGTTCAGTGATGTTGAATACTGAGCCAGCATCTTCATACAGCTGGCTGACATGCAGTGACATAGAGACATAAAGATCAGATGTCTGGGTACTTAAACCCTTAGCTGGACATATTTTCTTTTCCATTTTAAGTCAATGCATGATTTTAAGCTATAATTTTAAGGTGATTGCATGATATATTTTTAGTATCTGTCACATCCTGTTTCAGTGTTGAGCTCAGAAGAGGACAGGCACAGACATTCCCTCCCTTGCTCATCTGACCTGCAACATATAATTTCTCCACATCCAAACCAAGATGTGGTTCATACGATGGATCAAAAAGGAGCAGCATAAGGCAGCCAAAGCAGGGAGGAGAACAAGAATGTGTTTTTTCAGGCAGTCAGACAGATGCTCCCAGCACATCTTGCTGAATCCCGTCTCTCTCTCTCTCTCTCTCTCACTCCTCAGCAGCACTGACCCGTTATGTGTGGTTTCAACTGCAATAAAACCGGCAGGTTTGTTCGTAGCCCCTCATGTGAAGTCAGGGAGAAGTGCTCATTAAATATGAAGGCCTTTTTTCTGGAGATACAGAGCAGGGTTTTGCTTTTGCTTCTGTATATCTGCTGAACTTTTCACTCTCACACCCTGAATCCCCGCGGTGACCAGTTTTCCACTCAGAACCCATCATTTATTAACACACAGGTTGACCTCACTTACTCTGCAGCACGAGGGTGTGGCTGCATCCATGAATCGCTGACTTAGGGGAAACAGCTCTCTCTCTCTCCCTGTCTTGTGTGTGCGTTTGAGATCCTTATCCAAAATTAAATACATCTTGTGTGTGTTGAGAGAGTGCAGTTCCAGTCACCGCAGATGACTTTACATTGTGTCTGTGGCTCTGAGTCTGGTTCCAGTTTATGGGATTAGAGCTCCTATGACAGTATATTGTTTAGCTCAGTTTAGCTCAGTGAAAAGGTGGTGTGTGTGTGTGTGTGAGGGTTTCAATGTAATCTTGCAGAGACACTCTCTCTCAGTGGTGTCATTGAGGGGACAGAGGCATCTGTCCTCTAAAGGCTAATTTTGTCTCACAGAGGAGATCAGCCAAAATTAGACACCTTATTCCAACACCTTAAATAAGCAGATTAGCATTTGTCTGAATGAATGTGGGGATTAAAGGACAATTGTTATAGTTTGCATTAGCTGCATACAAAGCTTTTATTATGCAAAACTTTACTCAGAACCAGGTTAGTGGATTCTCTTGATTACACAGGTCGTGATTCAGGATCCAGCTCATGAGCTTTTCCAGTTGCTGAATCTATGATTTATTTTTTTATTATTATTATGAGTGGACACTTTGTCAGGAAATATCAACACCTTACAAACAGTGTTTTTGTTTGTGGAGTGAAGCAGTAAAAAAAAGCCTTTTTATCTTTGTCATCTTTATGAGAAAGGTTTCATCCATTCAGCACCTTCATCTTAACCTGAGCGGGAGTCGGTCAGTCCAGACCAGGCATTTCCATTAGGTATAGATTCACTTTTGATAAATCTATGCATCTATTTGCTTTAGTGGGAGCAGAGACATATGTGGAATGTGTATATCTGTATGTATTAAAGTCACCATTAAAGTAGGAAATGTAGTTTACTTTCCATGCCTGAGTAAGATCTGTAAATTATGGATGCTATACTACATACTAATTGCAAAAGAATCTTATGACCATGCAATAACATAAAACAATACAGAATAGACTCCCTCAAAGAAAAAGACAGCATCATGTTTGTTCAGTCAAGTCTTAATGTAATTAAAGCCTTATATAAACTATATAAAACGTTGCCACCTGAGGCTGCAGGGGGAATTGCAGCATTGCTTCATTGCTCTAAAGATGCTGCTGCTTGGACAAAATCACAAAAACGTGTGACTACATTAACAGATGCGTGTTTGTTTCCCGTTTTTAACTGATAGACATGAATGCTACTAAAATTGTGCTGAAATTGTGTTTTTGCTTAGGAATCGTCTTATCTTCAGAGCCTGGTTTATGCTTGTGATGTGTGTAGTATAAAACATATTGTACTTCCAATGACTGACAGATGGTTAGACATACACTTTTTTAACTTAAATGATAGATCTTCACATCTTTCCTTCACTTATGACATTTTTCCATTGAAGTCAAGGAACACAAAGACAAAGGATGTCAGTCTTTTGACACTTTGGCTGCAGCCAAGCCTGTAATGTTATGTGACAAATAACATACTTCATCCAGGCCGTCATGAAACATAACCTTTACATTGACAAGCTATAATAATTATGTATTTGTCAGCAGTGAGCAGATAAGCTGTGATATCTTGTCAATAGAGCTATCAGGTCAGCTGTACTTTTTTTAAAGGTCTTGTCGAACCACGTGTATGTTCTTGTTCACACTGGGCTCTGGAAAGGAAAAAACAATACATGTGGCTTTTAAGAGGAAACCTTTTTTTCTTAATCTTTTAGTGATGCTTCAGTATCTTGTACAGCAGCATCATGGATCATGTCTTGTTCTGTGGTTTCTTGTGATTGTGTGTGTGTGTGCTGTGCAGCTCTGGTTGCCATCTCTCACTTAACCTACCCTCCAGTGAGAGTGCAGACCTCTGTAACTGAGGGTGACAGACAGATCGACTCTATCCGAGTAAAAGAGTCCTCAAGGCATGAGAGAGAGACATCTCCTCTTTTCTCTGCGGACTTGAAGCATGTAGCTCTGCTGGCGAGGTGACCACTCATCGTCCGCCAGCCCACTCCCTTGCATGTTAACATTCATTTCCTCCATCCTGTGCAACTCCAGCGTGAATCAGCCAATGTTCAGAGAGACGGTGAGGGCAGCCAAGAGCCCTGCAGCTCCAATCTTTTCCCCTGTCAACTTCCCACCCCTCTCCTGGAGTTTGATGTCATCCACCTCCGTTTCTACATCTCATCCTCAACACCCCCCCCCCTCCATTTATTTCTTTTCCTCTCGTTCTTACGCACTGCTGTGAGAGTAGATGCATGATTTATGAAGCTCTATTTTTACCAGTTACTGAGGAGAAAGAAAGGAGAGAAAAAGCGACAAAGAGAGAGGGGGAGAAAGAAGAATAGATGGGGGTGTGTGTGTGTGTGTGAAGAGCGAGCCCAAGGGGAAGGAGGACAGGAGAGTGTGGAGGAGACATCCATCACCCTGTGACCCTCTCGGCTGAAAATGAAGATGGGAAGTAGGTTGAGACAGAAATATGATGAATCTGACCAAGATTAGAGGAGATGCACCGCGGAGTACATGAGCCCTGTATCCTTACAACACAGCTGGGTGCCAGGTTTTAAGTCTATCAATAACACACTTTTCATCAGCTCTCTCTCTTTCCTTTTGTGTGCAAAAATACCACAATCACATCCAAACTGTTGCTTCACTGAGGAAACAGGAGCTCTAATTAAATCTCTGCTGCATTTGTATTCATCCATTCAAATAGGAACCAGGCTCGGCTTTGAAAGAGCTTTCAAACATGCAGTAAATCCCTCTTAGAAATGCTCCAACATGTCATGCAACTCATTAGTTATCACTTGTTTATTTGATATAAGTAATTCATGTATATGTTTAATTTGAATTATGGAGGGCAGGGTGATATTTGAACGCCCATAAAGGCTCAGTTTGTTGTTCATTGGACAGTGTAAATCAAGATACTGATAACTGTGTGTATAATTTAAAAGCTGTGGAATAAGAAATTTTGTTTGTTTTTGATATCATAAGAGAATCTCAGGCCTTTCAGCTGTTTACACATAAACATTCAAAAAAGACCCAACACCACTGTGTTAAATAGATTTTTAGGAAGAAACTATTAAAAATAATAACATAATAAGCAATACCAACTCAGTTTTAAGTCAGATTTATCCACTGATCTCTTGCATCTTGTAATTACTGACAATTAGGCTCCAGTGTTCATTTGATGTAAAACATCCTTAGCACTGAAGAGGCTATTAACAAATGTCCCTCCTCTCCTAGAGTACGCAATTAGCTCCCTGCTGTCCCTTTTTATGGCGTGGTACCATACTCCTTTAGACCTGTTTTTCCATCTTTGAAGAAAACATCACGTCTCCACTCCAGACTCACCGATCCTTTCTATCTCATATGCATCATGGCAGTGCTGATAAAAATCCACAATACCTCACTCTTTAATAGCTTTTCACAGCTCTGAATGTTTCAGGTATTGCAGAACAACTGAGTGAGGAGTGTGAAATCAGTTCTCCTCACAAGTGTCTCCTCAATGCTGATGCACACGCAACTAATGTCTCCATTTAAATGAGACTTTTGTTTGCACTATCATCTGTTTAAGTCAGTTTAGCATCCTCACTTCACTTCTGTATTTTAACTGTGTTCTAATGTTAACTGGATCTGAGCTGTAACTTCCTCTGTGCATGTGAATACACGCTCTGATCTAACTGTCTTTGATCAGTGTGTTTGGCTGGCTGGGGTACACAGTGTAGAACTGCACATACTATTATGGTTATCTTACTGCTGGCTGAGCAAGTCCTCGCCATGGGGTACATGTACCCTGAGGGTTACTTTTGGAGTTGCCAGAGGGTGAGACTGTGAAGTAGTTCAGCTAATTGGAATTTTTTATTATTTTTTAAGTACTATATATATATAGTACTGGTTCCTACATATTTATGTTTTTGCTTTGAAAAGTCATGGTAATCCAAAGACAGACCACACCATGTAACAGCTCAACGAGCATGATTTTCAGAAAAATTATAACAATACATTTTCCAGCTAACAGCATCAGTCTGTTATCTCTGGCTCTTTGTCTGCTGTGACTTTTATGATTGCTGCAGTTTTAAGGGCAAAAACGCCTTCCTGTATAAACTGTCATTTTCAATGTTTTCTGCCCCCGGCCTGCATGCACATTTCACTGATGAAATGGTTTGGAAAACCATCTCTGCCCTCCAACCGAGTCAGATATAACCATAGACGCATTGAAGGGGTGTTTATCCCGTTTAAGGAGAGCCGGTTCACTTTAAAGATAGTCCTCGATAAACAGGAATGTATGGACTCAAATGGCACACTTGGTATTATTACCTGTTAGACAAATACAATCATTTTGGCAAATACTTCATACACCCATGGTTGCAACAGTTAAACATAAGCTAAACGTTTTAACATATAGTGAGACATTTCTCTCATTTTTCTCCAAGCTCCAAGCTCCAGCTGAAATATGTTTATGTTTTTACCAGAAGTCAGTTCTTCGGCTGGTGACAACAATCCAGAGAGGAGCTGGAAGAGGAGGAGGAGGAGGAGGAGGAGTGCTGACTCAGTGCCTCCCCTGGGCCTTGACTCCTCTGGAACACAAACATTACTCACCAAATATCCTCCAATATGTTGTTACAGCTGTGCATGGCAACTTGCCACCTTATAACACTGATAGTATCATCTTCCCTCCTCACACTGTTTGCTTATTAATACCTCCTTATGACCAAGATTAATGTAAAATCCTGATCATACATTTGTGCCACCCCCGTGTGCGTTCCCATTGATTTGTTTGCAGTTTATCCTTACGCCATGTTTGCACAAGCAGAGTGCCACATGGAACCTGAGATGCAGGTGTGCAAGTGCATAGAGGTGTGGACAGTCAGGGTTTATGTGTGTGTGTGTGATTACTGGCTGTCAGCACCCCTTTCCCTCAGTGAGGCAGGCTGCTCAGTGCAGATAAAAGTGTGCAGATATTTTCGAGCTCTCACGCTGGGACGGGCTTTATCTGCAGACTCTCCTGTTGGTTGTGTTAGTCCAGCCCTGGGTGATATTAATACTCCACTAATGAGCCCCTTCCTTGAAGAATCCGGAAACAATCGGCAGGCCGGGGTGGGGTAGCGGTGTGCATGCTGAATCAGTCTCTCCCTTGTGCCACAATTCCCCTACGGCTTCCCGGGAAAGCACAAACAAAAAAAACAAAAAAAAAGGAGAAACGCAGCTCCAATCACATTAATCATGGCCTGTGGGAGCACCGGCACCCGCTCCAGGCTCACAAAAAGGAAATCATCACACAAGAGCAAGATGTGGAGGGAGAGAATGGGTTGGCAGAGACAATGGGTGAAGCAGGTGTGTGTGTATATGTGTGTATATGTGTGTGTGTGTGTGTGTGTGTGTGCGACTTCCTTCAAGTACACGGCAGGGGCGTATTAGTGGAGATGGCTACTCAGGGATGTTGGGTGTTAGTAAATGCCTAGTGCAGGAGAACTCAACCATCTGCGACTGTCAGGATTGTGTGTGTGTGTGTCCTTGGATGACAAGCCAGTATTGATTAACCCCGATGATTCTGTGTTACAGCTGATCAGCATTTCTGTGTGTCAGCATTTGTAAAAAAATCACTGTGTGTGTGTTTATATGTGTGTGTTTGGAATATATAATGTGAGAGTGTGTGTTCATCATGTTAATGTGCTACTGTGCATTATGTTCAAATGAATAATTGTATGAAATGATGTATTTGTGTTGATGCTGGAAAACACTTGGACATATGCTTGGATGTGTGTGTGTGTGTGTGTGTGTGTGTGTGTGTGTGTGTGTGTGGTCTCTGTTAGCACCAGATGAAGATGTCCAATGCTGCTCTATCAGGTCCCATCAGTATTCAGCAGCAGTGCTGCCAGCCTATTCACTTAAAGGGGAGCTGGGCACAATTAGCTGTTAACATTACATGGCAGAATTAAGCCTCGGCCAGTTTCCCCGAGGGAAATTAAACCACCGGCAAATCATTAAACCACAAGCTAAACATTAACAGCCATTTGCATTTTTATTGCACCTGAAAAGAATGTGCCAGGTCCATTATCTCTGAGAGACAGAGAGGGACTCCTTATTTATTATTGTTATGTCGTCCCGCGTGAGAACACAATGGCGTTTATATGGGGAAAGAAGCAGCAAACGAGAAGCCGTTATATTCACGCTGGCATTTTTGGAGTGTTATGATTACAAATTTGAACAAGGCTGGCAGAGGATACAATGACTTGTTTGTTATGCAAATCCCCCCTGCTTTCATCCCTCCCAAAAATAAACAAACCCAAAACAGATGACAATTTGCAGAGAGGGTGCTCAGCTGAGTAAGGCTGACAGTTTGGCTGTTGACAGGTTCTTACTGTCTGCAGTGTCATCACTATTAAGAGTTTCAATAAACAGGCTCAGGACCAGGAAGTGGGTGCAGTAGAGCATAAGTGGAGGGGTGAAGGGTTTTGGTTGACTGTATTCATTCGCTCTGTGTCCCCTCTCCAGGTGAGCGGGCTGTGTGGACATGCTGCTCAGCGGGCCTCTCGCTCTGTCGGCTCTCCTCCTCTCCAGCCTCCAGCTGCCGCTGTCACCCGCAGCGCTCACCCCTCATCCTCCGACTCTGACGAGACTTTGGCTGGCCTTCGGAGGTGAGAAAATCAAGGACCCCTTACAGCTGGTACAGCAGCACTGCCTCTCCTCTGCGACACATGTCTGACAGGCAAATATTGTCCCTGACACTGTGGACAGGTCCCCCTTCCAGTTTCCCTGTGACACTTTCCCCTCATGAGTGTTTTTAACACCTCTGATGCAGTAACAGGCTTAAATGAACAGTGTAATAATGCCCAGCGGGAGTGCTGGCCTCAGCAGCACAATGGCCAGATTAATGTCAATTAGAAATAGAGACACTGCTTATTCTAGCCTCTTTCACTCTCTCCTTCACAAGGGGGATCAAACAGACATGCTTTCAGTGTTATCAGGCTGAATACCCCCCCCCCCCCCCCCCCCCTCAACCTTTCTGTCGCTCCTTGTCTCTGCTGAGTCACATTCAGATGAATTGAACTTTCATTTCTTGTCTCTCTCTGTGTCAAACACTTCTTCTGCTTCAGAGAGTTCATAACCAACCTAAAGGGCTTCAGCTCCTTCTACAGTGGTCTTGGGGAGGCATTGTGCAGCCGTGAGCCTGCTCCAGCGAACCACTCCCTCTGCTGGAATGGGCAGGAGATGACAGACAGGTAAAACAGGGTCTTGTATGTATGTTTTTCTGTCCTGTAAAACTCCACAGCCTGCAGCCCTCCTCAGCCTTATTGTCTTTGTAAATGATCGGTTGTACAAACGGTCTGCTCTGATTTGTGAATTCCCAACACTCCAGCATTGCATCTATAAGTGTAGGTGACTTGAAGGGTAAGTTTGCCCAGAGCTGATGAGCTTCACACAAGGGCCCTCCTCTCCCACAGAGTGTGAGTGTAAATCTTGACTTTGGCTCTATGGGATGTTATTAATGTCAGGCATGCTGTCACCTTCTTCTCGCTTAGTTAATTGCCATTTCGATCGTTCTCTCCTTCTTCATCCAGCGTCTCCTGTGCTCCCTGCAGAACTGCATTTGGTTGCCTCAGTATTTCACTTCACCCCTGTCCTTTGGCTTCACTCATCATAACTTGTCTCTTTCCGCCGCCTGCGCTGTCAGACGGCCCCAATTTCAATTTGGCTTAGATAGTTACAGATATCGCTGCTGTTTTTTCTTTTTTGTGTAAATTATGTGTGGAATTTAATCAATGCAGAGGCACAAATTTTAAGATGAGAAGAGCTGCAGGTTAATGTTTTTTTTACTCTTTTCATTCAAATAAAAGACAGAAAATACATTTAGTGAAAAAAGGAATTTGTCACACAGATAGGAAAAAAAAAGAGTGTGAATCTGAGGAGGAGACATCAGGTTGGCAAAGGGGCAGAACTGTCCTGAGGGGATGATTACAAGCTGGACCAAACAGTCTGATAGGAGGGAGTGGGGAGGCAGCAGAGGAGACAAAATGATGGAGAGATTACAATGTCTTGCAGCAAGCAATTCTCCACGTCAACTGCGAGGGCATATGCCTGCAAATTCACTGCGGGTACAAATCCTCCCTGAGATTTGTTCTGGATCATCTTCCATTATCTTTCCTGATAGGACCCTTCTCCAGAGCCAAACGTGGCATTCATTCTGTGTATTGTCTCATGCAGATAAATTTAGATCGGGTGGGTGGAGAAGATAAGCACCGGAGGGGTCGGGTACTCACTGTCTGAGACACTTGAGGAGTGCTCTTTGGGGCTAAATGAGAAGCTTTTTTATCAGACGTGTTTACCATCCCACCTGGAACCAAGATCAGAGGAACAGCACTATTCAGCACATCAAAGAGTGTTACACTGATAACTGTGATAATGATGTGTTGCCATATCAGCGAAACACATTTCCATTCCTCTTTCGGATCTAATGGCAGTGTAAACTCCAGCATGTTTGATAAGTGATAAAAGATAAGATCCTCTGTCATCTGTGAACATTTCATTTAAGGACTGTGCAAAAAAAGAAAACAAACTAAAAGTGTGTGTCAGGGAGGGAGTCAAAAAATGTGTATTGCGATGTACTTAGGTTATTTCAGCCTCCCTCTGCAATATAGAATAAAAAAGTGTCGACAACCCCAACACTGTAATGGCATATCTAACATACAGGCCGCTACCAGAATCTAAATCTGAAATTTGAATAAGAAACTCATTAACACACAAATCTCCTTAACACTAAATGATCACACCTCACTGCACTTCATTCTCATCAGTTCTCATGTCTGCTGCTGGTTCTGAATACTACTGCAGGACTAACTGGTATCTGAAAAAGGGAAAGCAACAATTGATTTTGTGGATGTGTCATTTGTTTATGTGTGGGTGTGCATCAGGATACATTTCAGGACTTAAGTGCTGTTCTCTGATAAAGGTTAAAGGCCTGATAAAGGCCTTTATAGAATGACCTTATACTCTATATAAAACCTTCCTTCTCAGGACTTTTTTTTAAAATGGCCTTTCGTCTTAATATTTATGTAATATGTAATTTTTAGAATGTTTTGACTGTTTCCTATGATTATTTTACAGTCTGTTTTATATTATATACAGTGTTTCCTGCCTGACTCAGTATGTGCAGCCTGTTTTGGTTTTTGCACCATGCTTCATTAAGATCGCACATCTCCATAGGTTTCAAAGAGGATTTTACTGTGTACATTTAATTATTTTTAATGCACATTAATAAGTGTGTGATTGTGCCATTAAAACACAGAGTGAGTAGAGCAGAGTCTGTTATGTGAGTCTGTACTAAAGAGCAGTGCTGTGACTTAAATATTAATGTAATCAATGCGTGCTAACTAAGATGACGTTAACTTTTCATTAGGTAATAATAATTACTATCAAAGTAAACTTTATATCAGTTTTTGTATTTAATCCACAGGCTTCAAACATCCAAAGAAGGAAAAATGAAAAATTTGAAAGAAAATGATTGAAGTGTTTGAAAAATGGTTTTAGGGTGGACATGGTGAAATTAATATGCTTTTTGTCTTATCAGTTGTTCAGAAATTGGGACAAAAACACAAATATTTAACTACACAGTAGAATTAATAGTAGTATGGCATCATTTTTTAATCTAAATCAAACAATACACCATTACCCCTGAGGATATGGGGTTTTATAACTTTATATTTAATTATAAATAAAGTCCAGCCACCAAAGAGGACTTTACTTTTAGTTTAACATGACTAAAAGACACCAAGTGTTTTACCAGTAACATGCCTCTGAGCCTGTGTGTTTGAGACCACCAGTGTGATCCATAAGGGTGGGTGTGAAAAGTGTCTCCACATTTCAGCACCTGGAATCTTCCTCTTTAGGTTGTTTATTCTGATGTGAGAGGCCGTGGTCCCTTTCAGACTAGACCTGGAAGCATGGTAATTGATGTTAGATTGAATTAGGTTATCACAAGAGATCAGATCAGGTCTGCCGGCGTCATACAATGACATAGAAAGGACCAGATAACAAACTGAGACAGTGAAAAGCCATTAAACATGAAGACATGCTAAATGATACTGCAGTAAAATTATCAGACATTTATCAAGCGAAACACTAACCTGTCTCGGCTCCTTATCCTCACTCCGAATCTCCCTCCTCCTAATCCTCTGTCCTCGACCCATATTTCCTCTTCCACTCCCCTTAATTGATCACACATCTTTCCATTATTAATGTGATAATTAGCAGCAGAGAGGGGATGAGATCATAGCTAATAAGAAGAATAAATAACTGGGGAAATGTAATTTGAGTTTAATGAAGAGTCAGACTTTGGATAGAACAAAAGACAGATGAACGCAGAGGGCAGCTGAAAGGTAGACGTGTGCTTGAGCTCAGTCACAGCAACGAGCCTGAAATCATGCCTTACACAGCCAAATGCACATACTGTGTGTTGTCAACCCTGACTATAATCCATCTGAACACGTTTGTCTCATACACACACGGCAGTAGTTTGCCTCCTCCTGAGAGCTATAAAGGTGCCGTGGGAGGGGGTGTAATTCCTAGCACAGGAAGAAGTGAAAAAAACACCTGCAGGAAAGTCTCAACATGAAAGACGACGACTGGGGAAAAATCCACCGTTCAGACACATCAGTTCCTCCTGGTGATAACGCACACTTGTGTCAACAGAGTAGTGTTTCCTCGGTTACACACAAAGACATGTACAAGCCTGCCTGTAGGCTGGTTGTACCTAAATATTACCCTCAAAGCTACAGCAGGACAAAATACTCAGCTAATGTTAAAGTTAGATTAAACCTGACCAGCTGTTGAGAATGTTTTGAGAAGTGTACGGTGTGTCTGTCTGTGTTTTAATGTCTTATATACCAAAGACAGCGGCCTAATGAGAGCTAATGCTGAAACATTTTAGTACAAACCATTTTTCTGTTCTTAACCAGGTTAGAAAAATGTTAATCCCTGTATATGTAATGTCTCCACTGAGGGAGAAGTCAGACCTTTCCACAGAGCTCACTTACAAATGAACTTTCCAGCTCTGCAGACTGGCCCCAAAGACTTAAATCTAGAATACCTGTGATTCTTCTTATCAACACTAGATGGTGATAAACACTGTGTTTGGAGTGATGGTCACTTATTATGTCTTCCACATGTGTAGCTCGCCCTGAGGTTTCACAAGCTCTTCTTAACGATTTAGCAACTTAAAAAAAAAAAAAGACAAAATCTGTATGTTTTCTTGTCAGGTTTCCCGGGCCTGGCCTGAAACGACTGCACCCCAGCTCAGAGTCAAAGAGCAACAAGCCTCCTGAGCCGATCATCAGTCAGATCATAGACAAACTCAAACACATCAACCAGGTGAGCCGTGCTGTCTTTCTGTTCAGATGTGTGTTTCTTTCACTCTAGGATTCATTGCACATGTTTGCCTTCCTGTTAGTTCTGTTGCTGCTCAGTCAGACACTGATTCCCAGGCCGCTCACACACAACCCTGCATTTAAAGTAATGCTTTTTATAAAACAAATACTGATATTAGCAAACATCTCTGTACCTCCTCTGGTATATTAAAAAGCAGAAGAAGACCCACGTTGTGAAGGTTGTAGGGTTCAGTGTGACAGACAGGAATTATGTCCTCCATCCACAGTAAGCCCCAGCTGTCGTCAATGCTGAAGCCCCTGGTTTTTTTTTTTCTCCTGGCTTCCATTGCCATGGAAACCACCTTAAAAGCGAGCCGGCCGAAGATGCTTACAGGGTCAAACTCAGGCGCTGTAGATAGATGTATCAGCCCACAGATCGAGCCAGTACTTCCTGGTTTCTGGTGGTTGCACTTGTAGCTGTCAACACATCCAGCTAACCCCCTCCTCCTTACAGCCCATCACACACACACACTTGCATGCATTTTTTCATCTGCTTGTGTGTTTGAGTGCTGCAGACCTGTCTCGGTGGATTACAATCCTTCTTCCCTGTTTAAACAACCTGGGAGATCTAAGCAGGACCCTCCATCCCCCTCCTGACAGTCAGAGACCCTCAAGAAAAAATACAGAGGCTGTGTGGTTGAGAGGTGGTAATTTTCCCATTTACATTGCTGTATTACCTCATTGCGTGTTAGATGCCCCCCCGCCGTCTTCAAAAGCCCACATACATGATTCAGCCTGGATCTGGCTCTAAATGTTTTAAAGATAAGATAATTCCAGTATAAAAACAAGGATTTTTATTTTTATAGCTTTGGCTTCTTTTCTGTCAGTTATAGACAGACAGAGTTATTCCTTGCGGTCCAATGGGGAAAGAAGAGAGCCAGCTGTTGATCCAGGCTGACAAACACAACTTTGTCAAAGTCAATGTTGGTCTTAGATAGTGATATGTGTTTATATTCAGGAGTTTGGGTAATAATTTCACCTTTACTCCTTCAGATGGGTCCGGATGACATGGTGCTTTGAGTAAAGTCAACATGATGTGTGCGATTTACAAAATTAAACCCGAGCTGCAATAAACTAGAATCTTCCTTTAATACTGAAAACACAGAAGACACGGACACACTGTAATGTAGTAAGCCTTTCAAAACTTCCTGCATTGACAGAGATAAACACTTGCATCCATGGGATTGCAAACATTGCTGCTGTTTACCATGGGGATCGGGTTTCTGATCGGCTTTTGATGAGATTTGGTAAGAAAATGCAGTTTGGTGAAATGACTAAGCTCATTGTATTACAGACATCCAGACAATCCCTTCGAACGGAACGGACTCAAATCAGATGTTCTCCGTAACCTAATACTCATTTCTAATTGGCTCCCATGTTGCGCTGATGACGTGGTATACATTGTGGACATTTATGGGGGTTTGATTGTGTTTACATAAATGCCTGATATTTATGCAGATTGACTATTCACATGGGAGCTTTTAGTCCCATATCTGATGACCATACAGCAGAGTCAAGCACGTTTCCTGCTGCAGAACCTGACTTCAATGGGCTGGATTAACATCTGAAGAAAAGAATGACTGCACTTGATTGCATATTTCATAAGCAGTAAAACAGCTTATAGCTCATAGCCGTGTTTTTTTTTTTGTATTTGCACAGAAATCAGATTACACTAATGTGTTTAAAGCCAAACATTGTTGTAATGTCACACTAAATGACAGGAGCGTATTTTTCATATGCACAATTTTCATTCATAAGAGTCTGTAGCCTCACTAAAGCAGCTGACATACACATTTCGGCACTTCTAATTTCCTTGGCCTGAAGTTGATTTTTTTTGTGGGTGGGTTTGGTCTGTAGTTATCACAAGCTGATGGATTTTTATGTTATTTTATCTGTTAATGGGTACTAACAAGTGTCTACATGAGACGACACAGGTCGTCGGTGATGTCATTGGGCTGCACATGTGGTGCTGATGGTGAAGCAATGCAACTGTGTTGTTGTTGGTTTACAGCTTGTCATTGCCTTTTTGTTCCTGGTGTTTGTATTGAAGAATTAAATATCATCATCAAGTGATGTTCATTTGTTACTATCATCCCTGTGGAACGGGCCAGTGTTTAGTTTACCATTGTCCGTCATGACATTTTAGCATGCCAACAGTTAAGACAAAACACCTGATGCTGATGTAGTGGAGTATTTGGTCATAAAGTATTTTGATGTGATAAATACAAATATAAGAAATGACCTCAGGTTTCATAAACTCTAATGGTGAGCATGAACGTCTTCCTCCCAACTCTCAGATGTCCCCACTGGAAAGAGGGGTTGACATCAGCAAGAAAAAGTAAGAGAATCACAATACATCAAATTACATAAGTCTAATATTCTACCTGCTGGTAGTGCTAGAAGTGTCAGCAAACTCAGCAGGATCCTGCTCTGGGGACCATGAATGTCTGTTCCACATTTCATAGAAATCCCTCCAACAGTTTTTGAGATATATCAAGACGTGCCGACACCGCCATCTCTAGGGCTGCACTGCTACCATGACTCAAAGCTTATCTGCCAAGAGGAAAGATGATGTCACATTTCACCAGACAGGCAAACCCCTCTAATATACGTTATAATCCTGCCTAATGTTTATTGATTGTCCACAGTATTTCATGTTCTTAGCCGCCCTCAGATTTGCAAGGTGAACACAACCTCTGAAGGCTTGTTAGAAAGTGATGTTGTTTTGTTAAAAGCAGTTTTACAAGGTCTCCGCCTCCCGGCCAGTTGAAAGACCACCGACTCCGGATGATGTGAGTCTAATTAACTATCTGATATGAGAGAACAGGCCATGGCTCACAGGTAATTACTTTCATCTGCTATGTTTATATGCAAAGTGTATGAGGACAGGCCAACAAGGGAGTATGTGTAATGTTCCTGGAAGTCAACCAGCCAGAGTGCCACGCTGATTATTAACTGCAAGTTCTGGGTCTCATGATGTTGCCTGTGTGATTGATCAGCCCATACAGTGTGTTCACAGCTGCAGGCTGAAGAATGCGTACATTATTATTCTTTATATGCATTTAACTGTACATTCAGGACATGGGTCAGTCACATAGAGTTCTTTACAAGTCCTATAAGGCCCTTTTTATCCTGCACACGTTTTCTATTTGAAAACATTATTCCTCCTTTTGGCTGAAGCAGTGAGCGCAATCAGTTCTTCCAGCTTGTACTGACCCACTTACAAAAAAACCGAATCAGTCCCAGACCACAGTATGTGAGACTGTGTCATAAAATATAGGGGCTACACTTTCCAACAGTGAAGGGGAGCATGGGACCCCTCCAAAGAATCTGCTTCCTTCCAGCTTTAATCCCCTCGATGTTTCATTCCTGCACTCCTAAGTGCTTCGTGACGATGGCCCCGTGAAATGCAACTATGCAGCGGAAATGTGTCATTTCTCACGTTGTCAGTGTTGATCAGAGTATCAGCAGATACACAGACGGTTTGGCAGGGGGACCCTTGCCTTTGTGCCTCTGTGAGCCTAAACTAAACACCATAAGAAGAAAGAAAAAAAAATCCGAGCCGGTCGCCTCTGCTCATAAAACAACGTTTTCTCACGCCTGAAGCAGTTGATGTCATGACTGAGCTGTAGCCAAGTTTAAAGTGAACTGCAAACTATAAATGGATGAAGAGAAATGACTTTCTTCTTCAGTTATTGCTTCTCGCCTTGGAATCTTTAAACAGTGTGGGACTGTGAGGAGCCATGGACATTTTTGTGCTTGCTGACAATATATAACAAATTTCTGTGTGAGGTCCTGTCTGTGTGTTGTGACCTGTATGCAGTGTGTTGTAAAGCTGATGAAGATGAGCATACTTCAGCTCACCTCAGCTCTGACGTCAAGCTGCTGTTTTCTTGCTGAGAAGCTGTCCATGGACAAGACTCTGCATTAATCCTTTGATTTATTTTGGAGTTCATTGTGGAGACGTGACGTGTGCTCTTAAATTTGATGATTTTTGAATGTTATTTTGAAGTGTTCATGTTCTTGTTGGGGTGGGGGGGGTGGGGGGGGTTTGTTTTTCTGAACATCTGTTTAACTTCCCAGCGTATCAGGTTTCTCTGCAGTACGACTAATCTGGCAGGAGATGGTTGAGCTAGTGGCAAAATAGAGCAATTATGTGATTGGTCTTTGATTACAGAGCGTTTCATTTGTCAGATGAGTTTGCCATTTGGAGGGTCAGACCTCCTGGGATTGTTCTCACAGCCTCTTCTTGGCTATATGAGGCTGTTTGGAGCGCTACATTTTGAATACCACATATATGAAAGCCATCTTTGTTGAAGATTTTCATGAATCTGTTCCAGCTTGATCTCTCACTGTTAAAATTGCTCCGTCATTTGAAGAACTACAATCATCTTCAGGTCGTGAGCCAGAGTTTTATTTCTACTTATCTGAATGTGTTAGCGTTTCCTTCCATCACCCTCTATCTCTCCGTGTTCGTTGCCTTTGTTTCCATCTCCCCAGCTGTGCCGAGTTGTGTGTGACAGACTCCAGCGCTGTCGCCCTTCCCCTCCCGCCAGCCCCCCCCCCCCCCCCCCCCCCCTCCCTTCCCAAGCCTTCTCCACCCCTCGACTAAACCCCTGACCCCCACCCCCCCCCCCCCTCCTCACAGCTTCCCAAACTAATTGAAGCCAGAACCTGGGAAAATCCTGCAGGTAGGACAGGAATCCACGGTGGAAAATAAACCAGATCCTGAGCGCCACAAATTCCATCACGCAGTATCACTTCCTCCCAGCCACCAGAGCCTGGGCGGCATGTGCTCAACACCTCGTGCATGCTTATACAGAATGCACTCTTTAATATATAACTCACACACTCACACTTAAGCTACCAACATTTTTTACTGTCCACACTTGCTGTAATTAATCATGTATACACACTGGTATATAACTCCTTCTTACAGCTCATATACAGCACTGATATATACACAAATAAATCACCATAAAATAAAGCAATATGGACTTTTGAATGTACGAACAAATGGTGCGATGTGTTTTATTATTACAGTAGAGATGAAATGGAAGCCGCTTCCTGTCAAGGCCAGCATGCGGTGGCCTACAGAGTGTGCTTACAATCAGACTAATAGACACCATGGGTGTCAGACTAGGCCTGCTGTTTTGTAAACTTACACTTGCTAACCTAGTCATTATGCTCGCTCCAGTCAAAGGGGCTGACTTCTGTTTGATGTTATTTACTGAGGGTTTTTGAACCGTTATTTAATATACCCCCTCTCGCCCTCTTTTTTTTTTATGTGTGTGAAGAACGAGCGCTCTGGAAGCGGAGGAGGAAGAAGGGCTGTTATGCCGCTATATTTGTGAGCAGGGATAAGCCATGAGGGTTCTTTAAATGAAGTGTGACACCTGGTGTAAACCTCTGCAGCGCTGGAAGGCGTTTGTGTAGGCAGAGTCAGTACCACTGTAAGAGAACCACACACGCATGTTATCCTTTCGTTTTCCGGAGCCTTATGACTTCACGGTAAGTTTAGGATTTGAGGAGTTATCAGGAGTTATGGGTCCTTAACTTCAGAAATCCAGATACTACCCCCACCCCGACTCACACACATACTCCTCCAACCAAGGCCTTCTCCCCTGCTGACTGGGAGGTCAGACAGAGCATGTGAGGGCCTTTTACCTCCCAATTACTCTGCTTGCTAATGAGGCCCACCCTTCCCTTCTACCACTGCCGTCCATTCCTCCTTACCTCCACCTCTCTCTCTCTCTCTCCCTCCCTCCTTGCCCCCTCCACCATCAATCCGGAGGCCCGAGCTAGGTTCGCCTCTCTGTCTACACGCTGCACCCCCTTGCTAATACACCACTACCACCCCACTGGGTGTAATTATCACTCAGCTGGCTTATAAAAACCCTGCAGCCCAAACACTTGCAAACCAGGATCTGCAGCACAGGCCAGTCTAACCTAGCTGAGGACTTTTCATCCTCCTAATCTAATATTTTTCTGTGTTTTGGTTGACCTGTCAGGGAACAGCTGAGTCTTCCTGAAAGGATCCACACATCCTGGGCTTGTTGTCACTGTGCACAGTCACATGTTGCTGTGCACCCCCAGTAGAGGTCAAAGGTCACACTTCCTGTTTCCTGTCTCTGCTAGGTCATCAGAGGGTCTCCCTGCGAGGGTCAGAGACCTCCTCTGTTCCTCCTCTGCCTTTTGTTCAGAGGGGCAGAGCTCTTGGGGGGGGCACAGCACATTTGAGGCTCCTCTCTGTAGCTGTCAAACTGTTAGCGCTCCTCAACTTTATCATTCCCTCGCATGCTCCATGCCCTTTCATCTCAGCAGACCCTGAATCTTCGCAGTCTGTGGTGGCTCTCTGTTTCTCCTTTTCTTTGCTATTGTCTAACATTCTAAAGACCCTTTTTTTTCCAGCATTTCTTCTACAAACTGGCCCACTGATGCTCATGCAAGTACACTCCACCCTCTATTATCCACTGACTGTCCGCCGACTCCCGCTAGGTGTGATCATGGGACACACAGTGACGGTCTGCTGATGTTGAAATAGAGGGTTTCTTAGCAACACATGACTCTGGAAACCACGGCGATAACGTGTAAAGGCAGACAAGCAGCAGACAAAAAGAGATTGTCTGAGGGGCGTAATCTGATTTAGCGACCAGCGACCTGCGCAGGAATGGGACTTTTTCAACTATTAAATCCCACACAAACAATCGTGGACATTCATAGGCATAAATAAGTCAAGATTTTTATTTGGTTAGCTTCAAAAAAGATTAAAAAATTGCTGTCATACCAGATATATTTAATACGAAAGATAGTTAACCCTCCATTTAAGTGTCGCCTTGATCTGCTCTGAGTATGTCAGAATACAATGTTTTATTCTTCAAGAAGAAATTTATATGACATGCAGGCTCCATGCTACAGAGTTTTCATTTGCTTTTACAGATTATATACGAGAGGAACAAAGTCGCTGCCAACAACATCTAAACATCTATTCAGGACTCAGCCCAAAGTACAGAAATCTGGAAATAGACTTATGGGCTTAGTCAGAAAAGGTGGAGTGGACACACGCCCAGTTTAACGCAGGACTGGGGAGCGACTTCTTTCTCTGTGTGTTCTGTTTCCGACTGGAACGAACATCAGGAAATTAATCTTGTCTGCATTAACTGTCTGAGGCTGGGCTCCCGTTGCGTGACATACCCAACCGCGGACAGATAGAGGAAGACAAGAGGGTAAAGGAAAAAAACAGAGACAGAATGAGACAGCACTAGTCCCCCCCCCCTCCTCTTCACATTTCAGATTCAATAAAAGTTGAGTAACGAGTGAAGGAGAGCGGGTGGGAATGCAGGGCAGGCTGCGTCTCCTGAAATGCCGCTCTGCTTTCCATGACTCACTCTGTGGAAAGGGCCTCCTGTCATTCCTCTGCCTGTCTCTCTATCTGCCTCTACTCTCCCATGATGTGCCTCATTCATTTCCACTCCCATGCCGTTTTTTTTCTCCAGCAGTCTCGGCTCCAAACAGCATGATACAAACACAGCAGCTCAGGGGACATGTAGGGATTAGGTGGAAGGAAAGTTCTTCCACTTCCTTCATTTATCAAGTAAAAGAGTTTGTGCTGAAACGTGATGTGTTTGTCTAACACAGTGACCCAGCCTTTAACTCCTCCACTGCCTTAACAACACAGAAGCTCTGATATAAATAGGATGTAATTAGAGCCACAATGTAACATGCAGCAGTTCAAGCACACGCTGGAAAACATGTTACACCTGATAACACAATACAAGCAACAGCATCACATAGTGAGTAATACCAATAGAAACTGTCTCCTGTACTCAGAAAGAGTACAGGAGACAGTTTCTATTGGTATTACTCACTAAGTGCCCTTCTGACATATGAAAAACACACAGAGGAACAGTAATAATGAACATGGTAACAAAAGTGAGTCAGCCAAATACATTTCTAAGAGAAATAATGCAAATTAGGTGAGGTTAATATTCAAAAGTTGATTCAATTCAGTTCCAAATCTTTGGCTTGGCTTTATGTTCACAGCCATAGTTTGCAGTGTAAAAGCTTTTATAGTGTAAAAGCTGTCTTAATAAGGTGCTTGCAAATATTGCTTAATATTTTGATGCAAACAGTGAAGTAATGAATGATTTTTGTTCTGTTGGAAGTTTTTATCATTTTTACAAAAGCAAGTTAAAAAAAAGACACTTCTGTCAAGACTAGTCTGCATATTAACAGAAAATAAACACACACATACTGTTTCTGTTAAGTTAAAGTGTGCATACTGAAGTAAATAAAAACACAGTACTTTTAAAAATCCGTCTCCTCTTGAGTGAAGCATGTACTGTAGTACATATCATAAACTATGTATCATGTGTGTTTTTGTTTTTTTGGTTCAGTTTCCTTCTATGACTTAATTGTAACATCGTCAGATAGGTTTGGCTTTTTTGGTCCTGATAACAATGCAGCTACCGGGACATTGCATAACGGCTGATACCTGATACCGATCCGGTACCATTTTGCAAGAAGCTATCAAACTTGCTGGCACAGCGAGCGTGAAATACCTTCATAAGGCTGACTCTTTACCTCAAGCTATATTGTTGCTCAATGTGTGAATCTACAGGCATGCTGACACATACATAGACTTGCAGTGAATAAATCAGACACTTTATCCGATTCAGAGTCCAGCAATTTAGTCAAATTAATATTTGATTGGTGTACCCCCTAGTTTCTGGGCATGGATTGCATGAATTTATATACAGCATCCACCCTGCTGGGATACACTAAAAAGCTCAGCAGGGTAGAGGGGAACCACAGAGGCTGGTTAGAATGTTATGTGGACTGATCACTACAAGTGACTGTAGTCTGTTACTGTGTTCTAATACAGACGGTCATGTTTTTATAATAAGCATGCCGCTAAAACAAACATGACATCACTACATTATCTAAAAACAGGACGTGGTGACTGTTGAACATCTTCAACTGTGAGCAATTATTGAAAACATCAACATAAGATGGCACAAACTGTGGCTTCTGTTATAAGCGTAGGCTAAGTAGTCTGTTTGGGAACTTAATCCTTAAGTTCTGCAGATTAGATTTGCAGACAAGATGTGTTGAGGCATTGATAGAAACATTCAGAGCAGCAGATTCCATCTGGGCCGAGTCATGAGCAGCTTGTCCAGACAGGTCCTGTGCATGAGAGGAGGACATAACACAGGCCCTGATCTCAGACACTGACAAGAAAACACACATTTTGTCTCCATTACTCATCCTTTCACTGTTTCAGCATCACTCATTCAACAGCAGTCCTCACATGCATACATTCGGACAATGTGATCCAGAGTCTGAACGGAAGCTTGTGCTGATGATCAGTAAGTGCAGGTTGATTTCCACCAGCGCAGGTCAACAAGTGGCTCCGAGGCTGTGTTGCAGCTGTCGTGTTGAACAGTGACCCTGTGTGGAGTTCATGTCATGTGTGGGAGGCAGTGACAGACTCGCGGTTTCTGTGTCTCTGTCTGGGTTGGCCAACGTTGAGCAATCTGCCACATGTTTGGGCTTTGTGTGCAGCCTTTGAGCCCATGTTTCCTTGGTGTGACTTGCGCTTTTGTGTTAAAAGGAGGTGATCCCTTTGGCCTGCGGGATGCCTATAGTCGTGCTGATTACATGTTCTCTGTGTCCAGCTGTCTATCCAAGACAGTTCCCGATGCAACTCTCAAAACACAGAGAAGAGAGAGAAGGAAAGAGTGCGAGCGCCAGATTTCCTCTGCTAATGGAAAACATACTGAGCATTTCTCTAAATAATGTCTCTTTTATTTGTTTCCTCCCTGCTTCCTTTTGCTTTGGTTTTTTTTTTTTTTAATTGCTTGAGGTTTCTCCCTCTTGTGGTACATCTGGAGGTTTTTGGCAAATCACGCAGTGGCTGAGCCATGCCAAAAGCGCAGCGTCACTTTCGACACAAGCATACACCCACCCCTCCCCGCCACCGCAGCCGTGGCAGAGGTTGGCAGCCAGTGGGCAGAAGCCACAGCACCCTGCCACAGAGGCCCTGCCACCCCCCCCTGTGGAGAAGGGCAGAGCATGTGCCATGGCTCATTTGAGCTGCTGCTGTGATTGCGTAGCCAATTTCTTTTTTTTCTTCTTCTTCTTTTTTTTGTATTCTCAGAAACCCGTTTTTTAAAATAATTTTTCTTCTGTTGTGATTTATAGCTGGTATGCTTTTGATCCCACTGCACCCACATGTGTGTTTGAAATTAGATTGTAATACATACATGAAAACTCTAAAATGCTGGAGGCAAGCTAGTCCACTTTTTTTTTTTTAATCTGACATTTATGTTAATAACATGGATTGCCGTGAAATCTGATACAAAAACTGATGATCCCTAGAGGGATGAAACCTTTTATTCGTGCGATGTTGCTTGTAGGGGCACTAGCAGGTCAAACATTTCACCTCATGAACTTTTGTCCTTATTATAACGACATATAAAAATAGGGGAGTTATGTAAAACATCTACTGTACACTTGTTATGATAGGGAAAAGTGAGGTCAGACATTCCACAAATACGTTTATATGGTATATTGGAAAATATGAATTTTTTTTGTTTTTGATAAATTCCATTATTTTAATATTTACTCAGCGAACTTTGTCATGCTAACGTGCCTATGAGAGCATGCATCAGGCTGTAGCCGTTTTATTTTCAAACACCAGTATACAGTGACTCAGATGAATGTTTATGTGTTGAGCAGAGCTCGCGTCTGTTCTTGAAAGTAGTGAACCGCATATGGCAGCATTCACACAGACTGGACTCTAAACAGTGTCTGTCAATGGTTTTCCCCTTACTCCTCATGCCTTTTTTTAGATTTTGCTCTAAAATACCCTGAGCCACATCTTTCTCTCCCTGCTTTACAAGCGTTTGTTTGCCTTTTAACAAGGTTTGTAAGGCGTCCCTCCCCTCCCAGAGTCTGACCCAGTTGCCAGGATACAAACCATGAGAATGAATTACAGGACCTCAGTAAATCTATGGAGCACTCTGGCAAATGCAGACAAACACATTTCTGTCCTTAACAAAACGCTTGAGTACATTAAAGTCCCATTCACCCAGAGAAGGGTTTACTTCTGGGAGATAATAAGGTGTTTTCATGTGACTCTGTGGAGGGCCCAGCTCTGGATCCACAGTGCTGTCTGTGGGTTACTGTTTGTCCATCCCTTGGTCTAAGTGACCAGGCTTTTAGAAATGTTGTGGTCATCGTCCGTGTATGGCCTCAATGTTGAGAAATGAATAGAGGTTTGTTGGACAGCCATGCTGGGAACAAGCTGATGTGTGTTCCCTCTCTAAACTTTAGAGTTTATGTCACTTGTAAAAACCCAGATTGACTGGCTTGTATATGCAGACGAAGTGAACGGGTTGTTTATCTTCTGACTGACGTAATTCTGTGATTACCTCTGGGTTTTTAATACCTCCGCTCTCTGTCTGTCTCTCACACACACACACACACACAGTCTGAACCCAGGCAGACGCTGCAGCTGACCTGAGACAAGGCCCATATGAACTCAATTTTCTCTCACAGACAACCAAAACAACCAGAAACAACAACAAAAAAATGCATGCTGACGTATGCAGATAGGAAGGAAATCAATAAAAACAAACAAGGCGCTGAGGCAGAGCGGTGAGATGAAAGGATGTTCAGAGGGCAGGCGGCTGGAATTTAGCACATCTGTTACTTTGGCAGGGCTCTCAATCATGTGCGAAGTTGTGGAGCCAAATAGATGGTCAGAGTGTGGCTGTGTAGGTGGACTCCATGTGCGCACACATGTTTTCCACCCATGGTTACAAGACAGGATGTATTTTTGTTTTTTGTATATTTTTTTCAAGCATCTTTTAAGATGCTACATTTCACTCAATTTTAGTCATTAAATGTTGATCAAGAGGAATTTTAAAATAGTTTCTGAAATTACATTTTTGTAATATATGTGGCCTGATTAGTTTAACACGCTTCTCAATAAACACTTCTGGTATGTGTTGCACAACACATTATGAGCTTCAGTAAATTGCATTGGAGAATATCTGAGTCAAACAGGAACAGTCCAGAGGCCGAACTGGAATAATGTTTTGTTATCTTGTCAGTGTTTTTAATCCCTTGTGTGTTTTTGTATAGTTTTATCTGCAGCTTGGTTCTAAATTGAATTTAAATGGGACTGCACTTGTTCAATAAAATAAAAACTGGAAATGTTACAAACATTAACGTTCACGTTTCCTTCTGCCTTTTAGTTTCAGATGCTGAGGCCTTAATGTACGCTCGTGCAGTGTGTTGTGTGGTGTTATTGTACCCCTAGTTGCTCTGAGACAACCACTCAAGACAATATATTTGCCAGTAACAACACAATTGCACCAGTCTGCTTCCCCCAAAGTCCCTTTTTCTTCTACTTAATTATATAGACTAGAAGCCGCAGTCCTTTGAATGAATCACATTTGGACAAAAATAACAAAACTGGCACCGATAACAAAACTATTTCACTGCCTGGTGATTATAATAAGAGTTCGGTGAATACCGACGCTTTTACATCTCGCCAAGGTTTTGTCTGGAATTCCCCTCATACTGTTATAATCACATAGTACATGCTTGGATAAAGAGACACCTTATTTATTTTCACAGCTCTTTCAAAACCGTTAATACACGCAGACACATTACCGTCTGCAGAGTGACTCACGGAGAGTGTAGTGCATTTAAACGTCATTACCTTCAACCACTTCCTGTTTGTCCTGCAGTTGCTGCGGATGGTGACTGCGTCAGAAAAGCGCTGGAGAGCCAGATCGCGTGGAGGTGGAGGGGACGGGTGGAATGATGAGGGAGAAGAAGGATTCGAGAGTGGCGACTGTGATGATGAAGATGAGTGCACCGGGGTGTCAGGGCTGGGCCCACCGCCGAGGCGCAAACGGTTACGCATCTTTGCAGGTGAGATACACAAACTGTGTGGTTTTTAGGTGAATTTATGAGTTGGGCTGTAAAAAAAACATGTTGGGCCCAAGCTATTAAGTTGTTTATGTTTAAGCCTGCTAACCAGATTGTAGCTATTTCCTGTAAAACTCAATGAACAGATGAATAGATAGGCATCTTCTGCTGTGAGCAATCATTCCAACAGCACAGCAGAAAGGTGTTTACATGACTACTGTACATGTTGACACCACCGTGACACTATGCTGCATGAGACGTGAGACTTCCGCAGGTAGCCGCCTCACCTCAACCTCATGACCTCCCCGCTGTCAATCCCATCAAAAAACGTCAGACGGACCCTCTGAAAGCCAAACAAAGAACAAAAAAAGGCAACAAACTGCTGGAAGAAAAGAAACCAAACAGACGAAGAGGGAGAAAACAGCCAGGGAGCAGGAACAAGAGGGTTCAATACGCCGACACAAAGCCATCACAGCTGAGCAAACACGGCAGTGGGAGTAGTCCTCCTGTCGGGGATGTTGTGGCAGAGATTTGGGTTTGCCGGGCAGGGAGCAAGAGCAGAAACCTGGGGTTCACACAGGAATCCTGCAGGGCCATCACTTCCAGCAGGCTGGGCCGTGAGAGTCTGATGCCCTCTCTTGCACGCTCCTGGTAGCCCGTACGCAGTTTAGCACGGAGTCACTGTGCTGTCTCCTCTGACTTACAAGCTCCTCTTTAGTAGCAATTTTCTCTTATCTATCTTGCACATTACAAGATTAAATGTTTGTGCTTTTAGTGTGCTCCTCAGTGTATGTTTGTGTCTGCAGGCACTTATACGCCTGTTTGTGCCTGTTTGTACAAGAGTCAGTGATGTTTGCAAACCTTGAGAAGTCTCTGTTCATTGGCAGACACACAGATAGCTCCTGATAGCCTGTGATGACCCAGCAAAACACTGGCCTAGCAGCCAATTTTGGTCAAACAGGGGTCTGGAGTTCAAAGGTCAACCTACAGAGCATGAGGTCTAATGGGCGGCCTGTCCTTGGGCCGGTGAGATGGACAGAGCAGGTCTGGTTTCATAAAGGTTGGAGGGGAACACACACACACACACACATAGAGAAAGGAGGTGGGGAATGGTAACGGAAGCCACAACAACAAGGTGCAGACAGGACAGACGAAGACCCCAGCACAGCCCGGGCTGTCAACCTGCTGACCACAAACACGATGTTACTGTAATGATTGATGTGTCCTTGCTCATTGTCTACACAGATAGCATACACAGAGGCGTATAGCCTTCTGATAACACACACACACACACACACACACTTCCCCTCCCAGCCAATCAAGCACATTCCCCAGAACATTCCAGGCCAGGGGAGCTATTCCAGGACAGGGACCCCCTATACCACCAACCCCCACCCACCCAAAAAACCAGACTAGCAGCCTGGCCCTGGACTGGCTACAGTTTTAGATCTGTCTTTACTGTGAGGTGTTAGATAATTGTTCAGATATGAACACCTTGTTGCTGTGTGTTTGGGCTTATATTATACACAAACCACCAGTAAGTCAGCTTTAATGAACTACACACAGTAAAATAGTGTGTTACAAGACATAACTCACACAGTCACTGTCTGACAACCTGTTCTCTGACTGCATTATGGACGGTGAAAACCAAAGAACCATCTCCACAACCCTGCACACAGATTTCTCTCAAAGCCTCTTTTCATTCTGTCATCCCCACTTTCTCTCAATGTGACTCAATCGATATACAGCAAATTGAAATGTAACAAATCCCTCTTCTAGTTCCAGATGTTTTGGTTCAGTCAGATCATATCGGGAAAGTAGAAAGTAGAATCAATCCACAGAAATGTCTCCTTATATAACCCTTTAATAAAAATAGAACTTTAAGACATTTACTGCTCAACTAAATAACTTTTAGTAGTCTGTAAGCAAACAGTTGGTGGGCTCAGCAGCCTGCCTCATGTGTGTTCTTGCTGAGCTGGACAGGCCTTTGCTACACCTCGCCATGCTCAGCAGGAGCTGTCTGAATAGACCTCTTGTTATGTTCCTCCGCTCAGACATTCGGTCACTGTAAGCACTCTGAAGGATAGCTGCTCCTTTGGGAGCTCTTGAGCATTTTATCAGCTCCAGGGGTTAGCAAATACAAAGAGAAAATATTCCTGTAATGTGAAACACGTGGCTTACGATGAGAGGCTGGGCTGGGCTCACCTTTCAGGTCTGCTACAAATTTTGTGGCTGGAACAAAGGAGCGAGTAAAAGAGAGAAGAAGGTGATGAAAGAATGCAAGGGAAAGAACAGAAAGAGACAAAAACACCTTTGATAACTCTAAAGGCTGATACACTGGGAAACCTAAACATTCTTTACTCTGTATGTGGGTCGAATTAAACAGCCGTACGTGCTGCCAGTATGAGAACCTGGAATGTTAATTAACTGCAGCTGTGACCCCTGACCCCTTTGCACCTGATAGGTGAGTCACACGGCTCCGGTCCTCCACAGTAGTGTTTGCCACATGTCTTCTTCAAAGCGGCCATAATCCAGACACTGTTGACATTAGCAGCACTGGATGTATCTACCTTGTACGCAGTTTAAGCTCCAACTTTAAGCTCTATATAGTTTCACAGAGCTGATTATAATTAGAGCTACTGTGCTCGTGAATGTGCTTGTGGCAAGCAGACGGAGGGCCTGTGTGCCACAAGGTTTTGTTGAGACAGGATCAGACTCAGTGCAGATGTGAGAGTGCAGGTGTCGGTGCAGGAGGAATCTGGGTGCCTACATGGCCTGATTGTTCTGTGGTTTTCAACAACACACAGAGACAGATGATGTCGGGGCAAATGTCAATGTTTGAGGCCTGCCTACATCCGGACTAAATGATTCATCAAATATACAGATTAAAAGGAAACAGGTGAGACAGATGAGTCCATATTTCATCTAGAAGCCGACATATTTTCAAGGCTGAAGGAGATTCACATGTCACATGATTTGGACTCAAACCAGCAACTGTAACAGTTTTTGTAGCTAGTGACATTCCTTTGTTCCTCTGTTCCTCCCTAGGAATCTGGTTTTAGGGTTACATGTAGTGGTCCTAATTGCCAATGGTAGTAATAGACAGTACGATAGTGTTGACATCAGTGAGCATGCAGATTTTAATATCTGGTTTAGTGTTTTGCTGTAAGTCTCATAGTTGCAAACATATGTTTGTATTTTACTCCCACAAACCATTAGTAAACAGTCAGATCACTTTCAAATATGTCCAGCAGTGAAGAGCTTTGTTTAAGTGGAATGTATCTTAATGTGGCAATGAAACAGGACTGTTATAATTTCGCTTTTTTCTCTGAGAAAAATAAGCGAAGAACAGATGTTGTCTCAGTTAAAAGTGATGTGCAGCTTTCCTGCAAAACAAGATCTTCATTCCAAAAAGAGGCTTGGACAAAAATGCCTGCTGCTTTCATCCTTTGGCTGACACACTGATCATTCTTTAGCCAACAGAAATCTGTTTATGTTTTAGGTGATTAATGAGGAATCTAAAGTAGGTTTTTCCAAAATTGATGGATAATATTTCTGGAGAAGTCTTACAATGATGAAACATAAAATCTGTGGAGCTGTTGAAAAGGTGTCTGGTGGTGGGTCTGATAATGCAGAACATTCTGTAAATGTTCTGACCCGGTGTTCTCTCCGACCAACCCTCCTTGAGCTTATAAACAACCTCTGTAAATTCAGCCAATCCTCCTTCTTCCACACCTCCTCCACGCCCCTCACAAAAATAATGAAGCCTGCCACCATCTGTGTAAACAGGCTTGGCTAGTGAGGGCTGTAGTCTCTCAATCTTGTTCTTGCTGGAGTCAGCCACAAGGCCCTGTGTGTGTCCCCGCAATGCTGGGCCTGAATGTGGTGGCAGTGGAGGGGAATACGGGAAAAGGAGAGGAAAAAGAGGGAGGAGAGGAACAGGGGGATGAAGTTACTCACTTATTGGACCCTTGTTGGTCTTCCACCATGGAGCTTTCACAAATCAATCCAGGGATAAAACCCTTAAGATTAGCCAGAAGGCGGGAAGAAGAGCCCTGGTTTTAATTTCTGTGGATACCATCGCACAGAGTTGACTGGGTTCTCATCATCCACATGAGGGGGGGTGCCCACCAGTGTTTGATTCATTTTGTAGGCCTGTGCATTTTTCTGTGTTTGTGTGTGCCTCTCGGAAAAGCGTCTGTTTGCTTAAGAGCTTTATTTACATTCACAGGCACTTTTTGGACGTACTAAATTGATTCCAGGCCCATTCCTGGGTCGTGTCCATCAGCTCAGCCACAGTCCACAAACACTCTGCACACAGCGGGACCATTCTGGAGGCCTGCTGCTCTGCTGCTCACCGCCGCAGTGACACACAGAAGCCATTTTGTGGGAATGTCTTAAAGTTTGGTTGAGGCATTTGCATTTTACACGTTAACCCTATACTCTCACCTGCATCCCTTAAATTGTCCAACACTTCCTGTACCTACTTGCCATGTTTTTCCAGTCCGTTGTTAAAAGCAACTGTGCGATGCAGTGAACAGTGCAGGAGTCATGCTGTCAATAGACTCTGAGCTGCTGGAGGAAACCACAGGCAAACCAGATAGTGAAAGTGCTCAACAGGAGCTCTGTGTGTGTGCAGCCAGAGCAGCCAAATTGTCACTCTTGGCTGTATTTCTGTTCTTTCTCTCTATGACAGGAATGTAGGAGAATTCTGCTTTTGTTTGTTGGCAGGGACATTTCTACGGCAAACATGTCTCAATCTGCCAGCCTCATTTCCGTCACTGGACTGACTGCTGGACCCAGGAGGAGAATGTAAACACACATGCGTGGGATGTCAGCCTCCCTCATTATTAAAAGATAAAGATAGCACCCGAAGAATGCGTTCCTCAGAGGTTCTCTGACCAGGACATCCCCCCCAGGACAATCTCAAACACTGAGCTGCTGGGCGTCAGTTCAGCTCCCTGCAATGTCTCTCCTGCCTCTCTGTGCCAGTCTGATAAGAACCGCCATTGTCCATGTCTTTTCAGAAAAACCCTTAAACGATGCTCCCTGCCCACCTCTGACCCTCCATGAGCACTGACCCCTGAGCTGGTTCACAGGCCTTCTCTGTACACAGCATAGCTCCCCACCCTGAACGAGCCCCTTGCCCTCAGCACAGAATCAACTCTTTGTATGTTTGATTTGTTATGGTTTTTACCTCTCACTTCTGCACACACTTTCCACCCTCACAGTGTCGGCTCTAAGCAGGAATTCTCCGTTAAAATTTATGTCTGTTCTGAGCTTTTATTTCTCTTCAAGCTCCCTCTCTTTCTCCTCTCTATGATCATATTAACTGTTACTGGAAGAGGAGACTATAAATACATTGGAGTAAATCTAATTTGGACAACACTGGGAGAGGCCAATGGGTGCAACATGCTGGTCATCCCCTCACTAACAGCACCTTCCTTCACTGACCATGTTAATTAATAGGTGTTGACTTGCATTTGTTCCACAAGTAATCATTTAGAAAGTGTCTGTGACAGTTTGGTTTCCCCCTTTACTGGGTGCATTACCAAATCACCCACACAGTCCTGCTGTTAAGATTTTAGACTCATTTGTCCCCTACTTTTCTTTATTGTTTTCTTTTTCTAAACTTTCCTTTGGCTCCTAAATAAGTTTAATCACTTCAGCACCTTTCCTGTTAAACTCTGTTATCTATGTTTCTGTCCAAAGCCGTCTTTGGCAACACATCTCCATGTATTACTCTCTTGCCCTAATGTGTGGGAGGGTCCCTCAGCCTAGAATAACAGTGAGTGTTGTGGAAGTTGGGAGGCCAGTGCAGCTCAGAGAGCAGTTCTGTTGCAAAGGCCAGGGGCAGGGCCTCCACTGGGCGTCCCGTTTGTCTTGGCCCAACATTCCCAGCCTCTCCGAGCGCCCCTGCGGTCGGCCTGTGGGTGTGGAAGCAGACGGTCACATTCCCGCCAGCCCATGGACAGAGGCATCCCGCACTGCCTCCTCAGCTCCGTCCTGGCTCTTAATCAGTTGTGTCCCGGGACAAAAAGCCCTGGCCAAGTCCGAGAGTGATAGAATGCGACCAACAAGCCAATAATCGCAGTCCAGCTTGTTATCAGCTAACCCCTGCTAGATAAGACCCAATGAATTCAGCAGCTCCTATCATGTTTTTACAGGGCCACTGTCCTCTTTGCAGCTGCAGGGGCGGCTCCTGACAAAGGATTGTACACACACACACACACCCGCGCTTCAGTTTCTAAATTTGTTGAGTTTAATATCCAAGTGAATATTGATAAAATATTTGCTTTACTTCTAAAACCATAATATCTTTTAAGCTGTTGAATCTTGAAAACCAAGATCAAATTTGACTAGCTTAGGTGTGTTATGTGCACACATCGTCTGCCAATGTAGCAGCAATCTAAACCATCTCTCGCGTTTCATAAGAAGCACCTGTGTTTGGAGACTTAACATTCCACATACTTATCTGACCAAAAAAAGGCCTGTGTGCATAGCACACATGTACTGAATAAACTGTACCGCACCATGAAGGTACACACTCGCCAGAGGGATTATAATAATGTGTCAAGTGGCTACTGACGTGCACACACTCAGCAAAGTAATTCAGGTCAATTTGAAAAAACATGTTTACTGACAGTGTGAGACAGCACAAATGAACCACTTCCTGTGCTTTTCTGTAACATATAATCTTCACCTGCATTCTGGGAAATGTGGCTTTCTACTCATTGTAGCAATTTTTCTACATAGTTTGCTTGTTGTGACAACTGCAAACTGTAAACGACAGGCCTCAGGCTCTGAGCACTGCTGGAAACACAACTCCAGACTCACTGCCCCCACCCGCCCTCCTTCCCCTGTCCTCCTTTGCACAGACAGACAAAAACACCCCTCCCACACAAAGACACGCATGTACACAAAGACATATGTGTACACACACACACACACACACACTAGTTACCATTTGACCTGTTGGGGGGATCTAAACAAACATCCCCATAAAAATGTATATCACACTCTTCTCCTGAGGAGTGGACAGTGATAATAAAAAAAGCCTAAAAAGCCTAAAAGCTACCTTTCTTGTTGACTTGTATGTGACAACCATGCCTGCTCATTCATAGTCCAGAGCCTTCCTAATCAATGGTTTGACTGTTGACCTCTCCCCTGGGTCGTAACTCGAGCTCGTAAGGCCAGGATAAAGCTAGCAGGGGTGCGCTAGCAAGGTGGCGTCCTTTGCAGAGTGATAGTCTCAAAATGGAAGGTTTGAATGGATGAGCAGGAGGAGGGCTCTATTCTGCTGAAAGCCACAAGGGTCCACATTGGTCACATTAATCAGTGCTGGGACTGTGGCTCTATTTATAGCCAGGAGTTATCCATCTATTTGCCTAATTGTCTCTTGTCCACTATCCTGGCTCCTCCCTGAAAGGAAAAAGAAACAGAAAAAGAATCTGAATTAATTTTGTCTGTGTTTTTTTCTCATATTCACTTTCACTCTGTCTGTACTTCCCTACACACACATAGGCACAGGTGTTCATCACTAATTATACCAGGATATTATTAGTCCCAGCCCTGTGCAGGAGTGTAGGGGATCTAAGTTTGCATAGTTTTCAGTCCCCATTGGGTTGTTTTTAAATCCAGCAGAACAAGGCCCCTCTGTGGTGCTGCTCATGTCGAAGTGTTTAAACTAGCAAGAAAGACCCTCTTCCCCCTGCTTTCAGGGGTTTTTTTCAGAGCCTGAGACTTTTTTTTCAACGCACATTATTGCCGCTGTAAAGCACACCAACACAATACTCTCCCACTTTGTCTCCCTGCTTTTTCACAAACACACATAGGGACGGCCGCACACACCCCACTCAATCATCGCACACAAACACACCAATGCAGACACGCATGCCCCCCCCCCCCCCCCCCACTCTGCCTTGCCTCTTATCCACAGTGTATATAAAAGCTGTATCGAATTGCACCTTGAGCTTAATTGGCTCTGCAGTACAGTGCGCCGCTGTCGACAGTGACAAATCGTTCTTTCAGAGCCCCTGAGAATGTCTGCCCACTGCCATGTCAGAGGACACAGGAGGAGAAAAAAGTTAATTGTCCCCTGGCTGGCGTTCAAACGATGTCGTAACTGCAAAGAAATTCATTGGAGATGCAGTTTGGAGCTTTGGGGTATATTTATTTGCCTCGTTTCTCTGTCTAAGATGGTGCCTGGCAGCGTGGGGGCCTAAGGGCACTAGACAATCCGGAGAAAGGGCCCTATTCTCTGTGTTTCTACTCAAGTAGAGCGGGGCAAAGCTTTCGTCAGACTCCTGACTGCTGTCTCTGATCACAGTGGTTCAACTTCAGCCATTTCCTCCCACTGGATTGCTCCCATAAGAGAGAACAGTACGCAGATCAGATGAGACAGCTAATTCAATTAGGAGCAATCTGTTATTTTTAGGAGCTCAGATGTGACAATGCATGTGTGTGTGTGGGATATAAATGTATATATGCACAGCCACCAAGACTGTGGAGGAGAGAGGTATGTCAGAAATCCTCCAGTGTGTGTGTGTGTGTGTGTGTGTGTGTGTGCGTGTTGCATCTGGCTTGACAGGGGACAGCTCGCCTCATAGTTGGCGTTCCTAACTATAGTGCTGCTTTATTACTGATATCCTTCTGGCCTCTCTCATAACGCAGTCCTTTTTATTTCAGTGCGTCTCTCAGCTTTCAGCCAGACAAAGCACCACACAATATGTCACAAACACACACACACACAGGAGGAAGATCTGCTTAGCGTCAGTAGGGGAACAGCTGTGGATGCAGAGCAATAAGCATGAGCAGAGCAGCAGGTGATGATGAAGTCACTGCAGTGAACAGAACAGATGGAGAACATGGAAGTACAACAGGAAAAAAAAGAAACTTTCTGAAACTTTTATGTACCTAATCAAGATTATTCTGGGTCATAATTCAACAATACATGGTGACACTAACCTCAAACTGATCCTTAGGAACAAATTATCTGCCTTCCTCGAGGGCAACTTTACAGTAGCTGTGGAGGGAGAAGTGAAAGTTAAAAATAATACTCTGCTTTCAGTAGATTGTTATCACCAGTGGCACTCTAAGGCACACAGGTATCATTTTCTCACCACCGTCCTTGATGCCATGTAAGTGGCTGCTGGTGACACACAACACCCCGTATGATTAACAACATAATAAAAAGAAAAGTGTTATACACAGATATAAATAATAGCTGTACATGGGAGGGATTGAATGAATGTCTCCAGACAGCATGACTTTGGTTTGAGGAATATGTTCAGTTTAGTATAGACTCAAAGGTTTAACCTCTATTAGATCTAAGGGATACATTTTTGTCCTCTTAAAGCCATCTGTGTGCCCGTTCATACTGCTGAGGGATTTATGTAGCTCCTTCAGGTATACACTTTATATTAGAAAGCTGATGTTCCAAAGTGCTTGATCACTTTCACATGCAGGAAAATAAAAATACCCTCTCTGGAGGTGGAAAAAAGGCAATCTCTATTATCCTAAAAGAAAAAGCATGACAGGAATTAGTGGAATAATCTCTATAACATTTCATATGAATATACAGAGAGTCCTCATGTTTGCCGGTTAACGGTGTGCAGGGCAGTCAAACACTCTAAACAGAGTCGTTGTGGTTTTAAACTGTTGTCATCCAGTCATAAAGTTAATCTCCCAGCTCCATTCTTACATCTTAAAATGCTGCTCGGACTTTAAAACAGAGAGTTGGCCTGGAAACCTTCTGGCTACACTGCAAGTCCTGAAACACTTCCAGTTACCCCTTACAAGCAAATCAGTCCAAAGTTTAAACACCTCTCCTGAAACTCTTAAGCTAATGATTAACAACTATATAATGTTTAAATGTTAAGCTACATGTGTCCCACCTGTTCTCAGACGTATGAGAGGAAGCAGCTTTTATTAGTAACTATTCTACCAAAGACAGATGACACACATCAAACGTTTGTTTTCAGATATAAAGATGTGACTTCATGCATTCTTTGAGGTTTTTATTTTTACAATATTTTGTGTGTGTGTTTTGTTTTTTAACATTTCACCACTCACTCACAGTGAAATATATGTCCGTGTAATTCAGCGTGTGTCTGCAACAATAACATGCAACATCTGGTTATATGTGGAACTTGGGTTTCTCCCGATGTAACATTGTTTTTACAGCTGTGTAAGACATCATGCTGAAGGAGGACAGACATGTGTTTTTCAGCTTTTGTGACAGTGTTTCTTCTAATTGTCTCCATCCTTTTTTTTCTGCTTTCCTCATATTTTTCATTCCTTCTCCTTCTCTCGTTATCTTCTACCTATCTTCTTTGTCTCTGTCTGCCCCCCCCCCAGACCTTTCTGATAACCTGGCCATGGATGACTTCACCTTCCAGGAGCAGTTGTTGACCCCTCGGCTGGCCACAGCCGGGGTCGGAGGTGTCTCCTCACCTGCGGCTCCGCTGTGGAGGAGCTACCTGATTCCAACGCTCCCTGTGACACTCGCTCTGCTCCTGCTCTGACCAGTGCGCTCACTTCACCTCTCTCTTCTGGGATTAGAGTAAATCGTGTGGGGAACGTGACTCTTTGGCGTTCTGGTTCCTGATATAAAGTCCAATGGGCTCGTCAAAGGAAGCACAGGCATCTTTCTCCACAAGAACCTGTTTTATTTAGCCTGAAATCTGTGGATGTTCATAACAATCCTATCAAAGCACACTAGATGAACCCATGTGTAAATAAGAAACGTGCCCACCAGTCCACTCCCACTATGGTTATTTGTGCCCTCTTACCTCCTTCCTTACTGACTGCTTTTGTATAGTAACAAAGAGATGGAGACCCTCCTCTGCTTTCTTATGTACCTGTGAGGACTTTTCCAAAATGCCTGTGCTGAGTTATTGCCCAGTAGCAACAAGCTGGAAGAAGAAACAGTCGACCGCTGCCATCATGTCAGTGAATGATCTGCTGCCAGCGCTGGACTTGAGGAGTTATCGTAAGCTCCTCATTCCTGAAGGCTGAAGGGAAGCACGTATTTGAAAATGTACTGTTCCATGAAAAAATTCTGCTACTACCTAACTCTCTGTCTTTCTCTCCAATTGTTTATGTCCTAGTGATAGCTAAACGACTTCAGACTGATCCGCCACACTCCCACTACAGTTTGCTTTATTTTGAAAAGCCGGTGCATTTTTTTAACAGCATTACGGTGAATAAAAAGATTCAACTTTACAAATCAGCCTGAAAACTGTACAGACATATGTTTCTCTATGTTGGTGCCATGTTTACAAAAAAATATGTTTGTTCGGATTGAATTATCTGAAGCATCACTGCAAATTTCCTGCTTATTCTTTAGCACTGTGCATAAAGTTAATACTCTGAATATGTAAAAAAAAAAAAAAAATGAATGTGTAAATGAATTTTGTTATGTTGGGCTCATATTGGCATTTTCATACCAATCTGGCTTGGCTTGTGTTTTTCATATAAAAGTCTTTTTTTTTTAATTATTGTTTGTTCGGATTCGAACATGAAGTGTGTTGTAAAATGTGTTGTTTATACTGGAGGACGTGTGATGGATGTGTGAAAAGATTAAAAGCTCAACATGTATGTGCGGCTGCCGCTGCCGCCCAGCTGACTCCGCAGCTGTGAGTGTTGACTGAGCTCACAGCCACTGTTTGGCTTGTCATACTGCAGGAGGAGCACAGGTGTGACTAATAACAGGAACAATGGATCTGATCCATTTCAGTGCACCACCAGCATGCAGAGGTTCTAACACATGATGCAGGCCAAATTACCGTAGTTAGTTACACCCTCTCTTATGAATAGTCATTACAAGCCGGAGACAATTTAATGCTGCATTTACTGGAATTTTGACATTTCCAAACTCCAATAGAAAACTTCCCATATCCTTTAAACTGGGTAAACTTACAACTTTTATGTCATTTTTCAATTTGCACACTTTTGTTATTCCTATTGCACTTTTTTAATTTCTTCATTTAATTTGTTGGTAAATATGTAAACTGAACTGACATAGAGGCAGCCATTTTTCCTCACTTTGCATCTAACAGTCCGCAGGTCCAAAATGATGTTCCACCTTTCAATTTTTGAGGTTCATTGAATGCAGCATATGACCCGGGCTTGTCGATTAAAACTACCGGTGTTTGTTTTTCTTCAGTTGAATGTTGATGGGAAAATTACAATGTAAAATAAACCAAACATGTTTTACTGTTTTGTGTTCTTGGTGTTGACATTTGAATTCTTATAAAAAAGATATTAAAACATTTAGCCAAGTCATATTTTTTTATATTGCCTGCATTTTAAGGGACTAAGCTGTAAACAGCTCTTACAAATTTAAAGGGTATTTCCACTGTAAAGTTGGTTTTAACTATGAATTTTCATGACAATAACAATGAAGATGCTTCACTGCTTTTCATCATAGTGTATTTGCCTGTTTCTGCTCTTTTTGTTTAATGCAGCTACATGAATATGTTTAGTATTTATTTCAAACACGTGCTAATCATTACTTTATGCTTAAAAGCAGCACTGAACATGCAGCGTGCAAGTGACACAAATGTTACTTTTAGGGTGTCAGGTTTACTTACAGTCACTGTGTACACTTTAAGGCTAGCACCAAAATGTCCTGACTTGACTATCATCACATGAACAAATTATTGGAGTTACTGAATCTTGCTTGGTGCATACATGTCATCATAAATCCTGTTTGGCAGCAATGCTGTTACTATACAGGTCTTTAAATTGTCTTCACACTTGACCACACCTGGTATAAGCAAGGTGGGGACAGGTGGGATCTTTCCTACTTGTGACCACACCTAGCTGTGAGGTAGTGAACAGTCCTCCTGAATAACAAGACTTTCAGCCTGTACCTCTACAATGTTTTCCCTTTTAATGCATTTTCATCTAACATATCATGCCTGTAATATTTTGGTCTTCCTACACTTTGCTTTACATAAAGGGAAGATCCAACAGTTGACCATTTTTAACACCAACAGTAGCTGAAACCCTTTAGTTTTGAGCACATGTGGGAAAACACTGCAGCTTGGACTGGCTACACACGTGAGTCAATTTTGCACAGATGCAGACTCTATCACCCAGAATGCACTGTTTCACTCAGCTGTGTTGGTGAAGCTGGTCATGAATTCAAAGTAAATGAATAAAAGTGACTAATCTGGTTATTAGATACAAACATTGAAGACTGAATAAGAAACTGATGCTAACTGCACCTTCTAGGAACAAGGTTTTTCTGACAAGGTTGAACGTCACTTTATGAAATGTAGGATGTTTTTAACTGACGAACACATTGAATGTCACAGATATTGGTGTTAAGCGTGAAATTGTCTTTTAAGTGCAATGAAAAATGCGAGAAAATGATTGGCACATTCCAGAGGTTACGAATCGGACACGCCATGTTGCAAGTATATACAGTATGTTACTTTATGTGCTTTTCACCCTCTGATCCACTTCAAAGCCCTTCATGAATCATGTAATTTATGTGTCTCTGGACTGTGCGCACAGTTCTCTGAACCCTCAAAGCAGCATGTGGATCATGTGTGTTTTTCTTTGAAACTGTATTTCTCACTCCTCGCAGATGATGAACAACTCCGGGTGTTAAGATCTCCTCTCAGTGCCTCTCCGTGGGGCTTCTCCATGCTAAACCCAATTAGTTTACAGCCTGGACTCACCTCAGCCAGGTAACAGACACTTACCCACAGCCCAGACAATGAATGAAATGAAACATGGGTCCATTAGTCCTAAGTGTTTGTGTTTTGTCTCCATGTTTAAAGCCTGTCTGCTTTCTTAACAAACTCAATCATTCACAGCTCCACACCATAACACGATTGTCACTGCAAACACACTTCAAAATCCCATTCCCGTGTCCTGACTCTCTGCTGTAACTTTTTACACCCACGCACCCTCTGCTCAACAGATCTAGATAAAAAACACAATTATTATCCAGCTGTGCTTTTCTCTCCTGAGCTGGATTGCAGCTTTTAAGATGGAAAAGAGAGGCTGATTATAGGGAGATGAGCAAACGCTGGCCACAGAGAGAGCAGCAGCTAACCCGGGATGGGGGGTTATACTCTGAATGCTAATGTGGGGCTTGAGAATGGGCAAACAGGCCTATTGAAATGCAGAGTTCACGTGTTTTCTTAGGGTAATATTGGGGCAATGTTGTAACAGCCCGCATTATGAGAGTGAAAGGTCAATTTGATGTTAGTCAGCAGGAACAGTGAGAATAGCTGACTATCAGGAATTGTTGCATTTTCTGCCCGAGTGATTGACTCCCTATGAATATGTATTTCAGCACTATTTCACGGTCACACAAAGATGTTTGGAGCTTAGTTACCTTTATGAGCCAGAGGGGTCTTCAAACCAGTGCATATAAATTCAAATAACAATGTGATTCAGGTGCTTAAGAGAGCATGGTCTCCACAGTCCAATCCAATTTTTTTAATCAAGCTGGATGTTGAAATTCCTCTGCCACAGAGAAAAGCCTTAGACATGTCACGTCCTTCCAAGCTCATTCATGTGTAATTACCATGGCACTGGACCATTTTCTTACCTTTTGTTGGCCTATTGAGAGGAGCGCCAGGCCCACGCTCTCCCATGCACACAGCTCCAGCATCCTCCTCCTCCTCCTCCTGCTCCTCAGCAACCCCTGGCTTCCCCTGCAGCAGCCGCAGTCACACAGAATGAATGGAGCTGCCTGAGGAATGTGGACACAAAAGGAGGAATGTCATTTTGCTGAGTGCTGCACACACCCCCCCACTCCAAAACCAACGGACATGTACACACACACACACAGCAAAGCACCACACATGTCCAGACATGTTCAAACAAAGGGGGTAAAAATATAAGTTATAATCACTTTCTTTTTTTGAATTAAGTGGTCTGTATATACCAGCACTTATCATTTCATCATTTCATTTCCTTGGAGGGCAGTGATTACTGAAGAGGCTGGAAGCCACTCAGGAATGTCATTGATTTGAGTTCAATGAACAGACTCAAACAGTTTTTGCAGTGTTGCAAGTTGGGCAACATGCTGCTTAAATAGTCAGAAGAAAGGTGCTGTTTCTTTAGCTTGTTTTGTGTGCCTTAAGAGTGATTTCTAGTGTTTATTTGGCCTCTGTCCACCTGTACAACTTCAGCCATGCTTCCATGTTTACAGCAGCGTGCGGCGCTGGATGTTCTGTATGACAGACGGCTGCATATTACAAACACGCCTGCTCTGTGGCTAACAGGAGGCGACCTGTGTTTGTGTAAGAAACTAGGTCTGAGTCTATGTAACACTGACCAAGCTGTCATCTAAGAGCACAGGTTGAATAATGTTGCCTGCTGTCATGTGTGTATGAAGCGTGGCATTAAGGCTTTCATGGGGGAAAATGCTCACTAACTGTTTGACTGGTCTGATGTTAGTTATGTGATCGTTCAAAGCTCGTTATCTTCACACTAACAGCTCACCAGATAAGATTCCTCAGGTCAAACTGGGGTCTGCAATGAAAGAGATTTGTGATTTTGAAGACCTTTGTTGGTCTAATGTTCCTTTTCTCTCAGTCATGAGGGCCCATAATAAATCATACCCTTATGTTGTGCCACCCTGCTCCACCCTGAGCTCCAGTCCTGATTTTCAGCACCGGTCTAGACTTTAAATAAAAATAGAGAGAGAGAGAGAGAGGTGCGGGGTTGAAGTCCCCGCTCCACGCTCCACCCCCGGTGTTCCAGATCTCCAGGTTCTTTTGTCCCCGGAACTTGCGCTCACTCCTGGGTGTCTACCGGGGCTCTTTTGCTCGCATCTGGATCCCAGCACGGCTAGCAAAGCAGTCCAGCGTCCTGTCCTACAGAACCCGCAGCCTTCCAGAGTTTGGAAAGAAAGCAAGAAAAGAAAAAGACAGACAGAAGAAGTTTCGTGTGTGTGCTGCGCCTCCGTGGTTTACTCGTCGAAGCAGCGGCGGTGTGACCGTGATTGTTGCCTGTAGTCGGGGGGAGAAAAAAAGTTTGTACGTGTTATAAAACTGCTGTTTTTTCGCACTTTCGTGTTTTTTTCGATTGAGTCTGGAACTCGACGTCTAATATCGACACCGGTAGCCGCTGAACGGACGAGCTCTGCGGTTATTTTGGGTGTTTTGTGGCAGAGCTGCTGTGAATGAAGGATCTGTTGAGCTGAAGGAACCAGCGCGTCTCCATGAGGAAGCTCAGCCCGGGAGTCGCTGAAACTTTGTTCTAGCTCCCTCTCCCTCTCACACCTGAGCGATTTAATATATATATACTTTTACTTGATAGTTTTGAGCTGTTTTGGGACACAGAATGAAGACGCTGCTGGTGTGGTGTGTAGTGTCCACGCTGGCTGTGTTGTCAGCTTCGGGGACTGCGGAGCAAAAGTTGAAAAACTGTAATGAAGTTCGTACTGCTTACAGCTCCAAAGGCTTCAACGTGAACGATGTGCCCAACAAAGGAGTTAACGGTGAGTTTTTATTATGTTTCTGGTCTGTTTTAACCTCTGTGAGGGCAGCGTGTCTTAAAGTATGGACCGGGGACCCCCCATAGGTCTTGAGAGGACTCCCGGTGGTCCAAAGGCTAATGGGAGCAGCTTTGTAAATGGACATTTTGTTACATGTTTAATTTTATGCTGGTTGTTCCTGCCTTAAAAGTTTCACCTCATTAATTTGCAGGAAGCAGCAGTGAAAACTTCAGGCGTTCAGTGTATGTTTCTGGCTCCAGTCTTCATTTAGGAAATAGTTGTAGGTAATTCATAACAATAAAGGGGTATAATCAACACACAAGCCCTGCGCCCCACTGAAAGGAGCCGGGCCCTGTTTACTTCCAGGCTTCCTCAGTGGAGACTTCTCTAGCTGTGAAGTGCAGGCAGCCGGCAGCGATTTATAAACACTCCTGTGCTTTGTGAACAAGGATTTTCCCCGTGTGGTTTCAGTCAGGTTTCTTCTACTTCTTTCCCCCCTCTGTGACAGGATGTACTGCACCAATTAAGATCGGTTGGCAATAAATAGGAACTGATGTGTTCCAGTCACAGAGGCGAGAAGCAAATCAATGAGGCTAATGATGAGATGAACTCAGAGAAATGGAAACTCATGTGGGGGGGCTGTTACAGTGAAGGCTGCAGGGCAGCAGGGGAAGGGGGTCGGGGTTTGAAATTCCACTGTGCCCTGCATACTTTACCCCCCCCCCCATTTCTAATTTCCTTTTAATTTTTATGGTGGTCAAAATAAACATGCACTATATATTCACACCCTTAGATTTGGTCTAGTTTGGTCCTGTTGTGGCTTCAGCATGACATTATAGAAGTAGGTCATCCAGGCATGGACACCTCTTGTAGGAGTTTTTAAAAAAATATATATTTAAAACTCATATCGGAGCTAAAAAAAACATTTTTTTTTACTTTTCAACAGTCCCCAACATTTTTTGACAGCATGATCAGCTGACAAGGGGGCCAATTTGTTGTGCGTGTCCTTTCTATTACACTGAAGGCCTTTATGAGTTTTCCTCTGCATAGTGAAGGAGGACTGTCTTTTTCTGTTGAGGCCAGAAGGCTCATTAGAATTTGAGCTGGGTGTAACTGTCAAAGAAGCCGGGAACTTATTTTTTCCTGCATTTCACACAAGGCCTATAGTTCCTTTTGTTTTCTGCCTCTGTATGCCTTTGTGATGCTAAATGTCTTTGAGAGTATCCCAACATGTCTGCGTTGGTTGGATTTAATTGTCTTGCATCTGTGAGGTTTTGAAAGGGGGATGTGAATGAGGGCTGCATTATTGTGCAGGTTTGTGTGCTATACACACACGTGCCTTTCCCTTACAAAAGATTCCTGGTGTATGTCTAGGCTTTATGCAGGGTCGACCTCAATGAGCTGCTCTTTGTCATTGATGGAGACTGAGATAATTGATCCATAGGAAGCAACAAGGTCTACTGTCATGAAAGAGAGTGTTGGGGGTCCACATGTACAAAAGCCCTCCACTCTTGAAATGTTTCGTGTTGCTGGGGAGAACTGACTCCAGATGTGCAGTCTGGTTCGGTCATGTTTGTCAGAGCTTCACTTCTACACTTTGTAGTGGGTTGAACTTTAAGTCTGTCCTAATTCTAAAACAGCATGTGTTTAAATTTAACTCAATGTGGGGTTGCAGAGGGGTTAGATCATCAATTACAAGCATGTGTAAATTGCATGTTTCCACAGTTATCAATCAGGTTTCACTTAATGTAGATGGTGAAACGGTCAGTATATGATGCAAGCATCTGTTCCACACAAGACTAAAGGTTATAATCAAAATATTTCTACCAAAATAATGTGTCTTTTTACTTCTTTAACCAGAACTGAGTTTTGTGGGAAAGAAGACATACTTAAAAAATGATACACCATCTTTGCCAGTTGTCACAGAAGTAGTTTTTGAAATGTTTCGGTCCTTTGATACATGCATCATAAATCAGATTTGTGGAATATGAGTCTTATTGGAGAAGAACTTGCCTTTTATAACCACAAACGTCTTGTGTTATTGTTGGCAGAATGTAGATAAGAATGTTTGTTACCATTTAAATTACTGACTGGCTCAGTCGAAGCCAGACTTGAGATTCAATAAAGATGTTTTAATGCAGTAAAACTGAAATGGAAACAGTGATTGCTTCGGCAGAGACAGAATTAAGTGATACAGAGGAACAGCAGGCTCGGTTGGTAAATTCCTTGCTGATCCCATGGTATCAATCGTTTACCACTCACGTGGAAGCGGTTCAAGACCTTGTTTCCAAGTTTCATGTCTGCTGGATGATGATTTGTTTTGGGCCTGTGGTTGAATACTTCATTTAAATGGGAAATAAATTACACTCACAGTCTTAATGATGACAGTAATCATACAGGATGTAAATGGTGGTTTCACTGTTTGAATCTATTTGCTAATAGTAGGTTGTGTTTATTTCTCTTAACAGTTTTATTTGGTACTGTGATAAAAGGTATCTACTGTATACTTGTAACAAGGACCAGCTCCTCAGCTCTTTATAGTGCAGTTAATTCTGACCAGACTGGTTTCTGCCATGTCAAAGGCTATCCATTGCTGGGCTGGATGTTCCACTGCGTTAAAAAAAGTAAAATCTGTTTTGGTTTACTCTTGCAGTCATGCTTGATGTCATGCCTCAGGTATGGGACAATAGAAGAGATCAAAGAGAAAAGGTTTGTTTTCCCTTTCTTCAGCACGTGGAACATCCCCCATTCATAATCAGTTCAATCCATTATGACTGAAACTTAAAGCGTGCATGACCTCAGCACATTGGCCCCTCGGAAAGCTTGAGACATTTTGCAGTCTTGCATTGTGAGGGCTCTCTCCCCCCGGTGGTAGTATGCCCTGCATCATTACATTTTGGGAAATAACAGGTTGTGTTTTTGCAATGACATTCTGCAGATAAGATAAGAGCAGGGAACTGGGACACAAGCAATCTGCAGGACTTGTAGTTCAAAGACCAATATTTGAGTGGCTCTGCTCTGCACAGCAGTGTATCTTGACACTAGTAATAATTAACTTATAAACTGTCAGACAACCCGCCATTGTCGGACCCATAAAAGACAGCCAAAGAACAGCCTTCTAGTTCTTTGTTAAACCATTAACCTATCTAATCATTGAAATCAGTGATGCACTTTGTAATGAAGTCTTATTGTTTGAAGAAAAAAAAAGTCACAGAATTACTATCGTTGTAAACTTGCATATAAAGGTGTGTATAAGTTAGAAACTGTTTTTGCGGTTGGTGTGTTCTATTGTTTTCACCTCCACTTGCTTCCCTGGCTGTTCGTCAATACCAATGTTACATCAATATACTGCTTGTGTAGTCACATGACGTCTATTTATTGTTGACATGTGAAATTATAGGAGACAGCACATAATGTACGGCAAAGGCATAGAATTGCAAGATAACGTCAGAACAGTCATTTAAAAGCCGCTTTTGCTTTGCATGTTTTTTTTTTAAACCCACATCTAACTGGCCTTCAGGTCCCTTTTTGTATCTGTGGGCTAAAGCTTTCAAACGAGACAGCACTGCTAAATGCTGCTTTTGTTCTTTCTCAGTTGGTACGAGGGAACAACAGTGTCTTTAGCCGAAACTGGTTTTTCGTCGGGTGTAAAAGGAACAAACGGACTCCAGTGTGCCGTATAAGAAACTTTAGTCCACCCATAGGCGTGGTTTCAAACAATAGAAAACACACATGGCAGTCTGACTGATGGTAGGAAATACTCATCGTGTATTAGTATATGGCATTTTCACTTGGATTTAGATTTGTGCAGTCATTGAAACTTAAAACAGTAGCGTTACGATAAAAATGTGTGTGTGTCTATGAAAACATTGTCTTCACAATACCAACAAAATACCATTTTGTCTTTAAAAGATAAGCACAAATATTAATATTAGTGATTGATATGAATAGAAAATGTGTGCAGCCCGAGAATAAATAAGCACCCTGCATTAAAAGCAGTCTGTGCAGTAATCTTTGATAACATTCCTGACGTGTTAGAGCTCTGTAGCTTCTAGACTTGAAGCTTTTGTTTTTGCTTTTCTTTTTTGAGCCTTTCTGAAAATCTTATGTTTTGACATTCCAGCATTATTAATGCTTAAAAATGATTAAATGAACTGCTGAACTTTTGTAATGTAGGAATCCTTAGTGTGTGAATTGAGATTTCAAAACTTCCAATTGATTTATTTAGATAAGCTAATCAATAAATACATTTGAGCCATTGACTGGCAAAACTCGTCTGCTGTGGCTCCCCGGAGGTCATTCAGTGCAGTGATAATGTGATGGTTCCTGTTGCTCTCTGCCCTGTTTGTGACATCTTCTCCCTGGCTGCTTGGCAAGCCTTTGGGATAATTGAGTTTAGGTATCATGAGGTCGAGGTCTTGTGGACCTGGGGGAGCCTGGCTGTGACCTTGATCAGTCAGATAAGGCCAGAGGAGTTTTGGAGGGTGGCCACACGTGCCTGCAATGTTTTATCAGTTTCCTGCTATCATGGTGTGGCAGCTCTGAGATCTGGGCACTTGTGGCATCCCGTTCTGCTCTGTCAGCAACAGCCACCATATCGTTGCCTCAAAACAAATCAGCTTATCACAAAACAATCTGAGCAAAGAAGAATGGTGGTAAAACTACCTGGGTCTGTTCTTGCACAGGACTTGTTTGGTGGTTGAAGTGTTTTTTCATTCCAAACCTACACTGGTCTTTGGCTAGCATACTTCTTTAACAACTGTGGAATGTTAAGTTTCTCTCTTATGCTCATTTAGTATGCTACAAGTGTAGCACAAATTCAATAGCAGTGTGAGCGCGTGTGTGTCGACTGAGCATCCGTAATTCCATCACTTTGCATCCTTTGCTTTGGCCCGTACCACCCCAAATGGCCAAGTGAGCGACAGATCAGTGGGGGGTGGATGCTCTGTGTGGGAACAATTGAGCACCCCCTTTTACCCCAGCCTGCCTGCCCGCCCCTCCTTACCACATTCCACACCAGACCACCAAGACCTGCACACAGGAGCCCTGGAGCTGGGAAAACGCAGCAACAAAGAGAGTGCTAGAGGGACTGACTGAGGCAGGCAGAGAAAGGGAAGGGATTTGACAGACGGGAAGAAGTCCTTTACCAGGGACAAGCAATCCAGGAAAAGTGGCGGGCTAGGCAGGGCCAAAGAGTGACCACATATGTGTGGCAAAAGCTTGTACGTTGTAGGATGTATACACACACTGTGAACCCTTTTCTGGTCAGCATACAGATTTTTACATTCAGTCTGCTCTTCTTTGTAACACCTCTGAGCGCCCATGCCTGGTTAGCAGTTAATGGTTTTACTAAAGGATCTCACAATACACTTTTGGCATGGTGGAAACGGTTAAACCTGACTATCATTTGGTGGGTCTTTGACTGACGCAAACTGTGAGAAATACTGATCTGGCTTTGTGGTTTTCCATATTTTCAGTCTAGGGGATCGACCCCCTGAAATTCCTTGTTAACACATCCTGTTTGCACGCTGTTAACTCGGCTGTCTCTTTTTCTTCCCTTGTCCCGACTGACATATCAGTTCAGTTTCTTCTCCTGCTGCTTGCTCTTTAGCGGCTCCTCTGGGAGGTTTTGTTTCATTCCTACTCTTTCCTTTCTTCCACATCCCTGGGAGATTTCCTCTCTTTTCACAGTGAGTAGTGGTTTGCTGGCACCTTTCTGCCCTGCTGCATGCAGCCTACCTAACGTCTGTCTGATCTCCTTTTTAAGCTTTGTTGTTTTTCTTGGTACAGGAAGGCTTTCAGATGATACACGCACACCAAGTGTAAACCTTGTCTCTTTTTAAAAAAAACATCTAACTACCTGTCCTGCCATACATTTTTTTTAGATTGAAGTCAGAACCTCTTCAAGCTGAGTGTCTGCTCAGTGTGTTTTATGACAGCTAATTTTACACTTCCTGTGCAGAGACTTTCGACAGCTAATTTTACACCTCCTGTGCTGAGACTTGTGCTGGCCACCTAAACCCCTCTTCAACATTCAACTTCTATGGCTACTGAAGTTCTTCTGTGCAATTGATCCTTGGTGGTGTAATTTTGTTGTTCCTCTGATATTTGAACCACCACGTCCGTCTCCTTTGTGTTGGATCACCTCGGTGGTGGTGTCACTCAGCCAGCTGTGAGAAGTGTGGCAAAGAGCCGCTGGCTCTGATCCCAAGCTGCAGGGGTGGAGTGTGAACCCCCTCGCCTGACACAACAGCTCTCCGCTCATTCAATGACGACGTAACTGCCAGTGGGGCAGTGTGGTTATGCAGTGTAGTGTAGGTGTAACTTGACTAAGGTTAATTGATTTCCTATAAAGCCGCAATAGACTTCATGTCCATGTTGATAGTTGATCATGATTAGGATTTGTGTGCCTCACCAGAGGCCTGTGTGGTTAGGGAGAGCAGTGAGGGAGTGAAGCCAGGGACTTGCCTGGGTGTTTTGGACTGAGTCTCCGGTGCTGGGTGCAGGCCAGAGGAGCTGTAATCCCTGCTAATTACTCCCAAGGCCTACATCAAAACTCCCACTGACAAGGCTGTCACTCACCCAGCTCACTTTTCCAAACTGCCGTTAGCTTAATAGGTTTCCTAATATTTATTCAATCCCTCTGTGTGCCGCTCGCTCTTGGATTTATTTTCATATAAATTATATTGGTTAAGATCAAAATCGCAGAACTCTCTTCTGTCAAACACAAAAAGAAAATGTGTGGGTCTTTGGCTGCTCCGCATAGCTTTGTGAATTTGATAAGTGGATGCCATTTGTTAAAACCAGATCATCAGAAGTCAAATTTAAGAGGAAACACCATCAGGCAACCGAAGGGCAAGGGAGGGTAAAAAACACACTCGCGAAAGGATCATTCTTTGTTAAATGATGGCTCAAAAGCTGTAAATCATTTGTGGCAGCAGAATTAGTTGTTATATAGGAATGCAAGCTATCCCACTAGGAGTTGAAATATTGTGCATGATCAGAATGGCGAGGAGCTTTTGATTTATCAGATTTGGTGCACATCATCAGGAACAGACCGAGCCATCCATGACTGAAACCCATTAAACCATTGTACCGTAAGGTGTAGGCTTTCTGGTCCCTTTTGACAGTCAGCGATGAGTGGTTCTCTTCCCACTGCCTCCATCGGTGTCCAGTTTCGTAAGGCCCAACAGGTATATCAGAATCTTTGTTACCCTTTTGTAGCTTTGAGCTTCCAGAAACCTGATCTTGTACCTGACCTCATTCTGCCTGGGGGGCTTCATCGGGCCCCGTCCTGCCTTAACATCTGGTGGACTTCAGCTGCTGTAAACATTGTCAAAGTGCTCCCTGTTTTTAGGAGTAGTTCATTAGCTTTTATGGCAATGATGAAATGTATTGTTTGTATATTAAGTATACAGAGGAGCCATCCCATGTTACATTTTTTGATTTTTTTTTTTCTTTTCTGTTGAAATGAAGGGAGGGGTGTTGTGATTTGCTGCGTGCAATTTGCACTATGCATATGACAAGGCCACAAACTGCAGTAAGCCTCCTTTAATATTTGAAAGCATGGCTCTCATGCTGTGCCTGTAGCTCATCTTAAAGACCTTTTTGTAAGCTCAGCAGTAGTCAATTTCTGTGACGGCACAACAGTATTTGTGCAGGGTCCATGGTAAAGCACTTGGCCTTAAATAAAGAGTGTTTTTCATTTTGTCCTTTAAAGTCTGTTTTCATTTGTATGCCATGAGTCAGTGGAAAGATGGAGGTCTGGTGTAGAGGGACAAGCCAGGAAGGTCTTTTGTGCTTCTTTTTTCTCTCTCTACTCTTGTCATGATCATGCTATGCTGTAACTTGTTCTCCCCGTTTGTCTGCAAAACCTCTGCCTGTCTCTGCACATTTCTCCTTTTTACTCACTCACATTTTCTTTCTCACTTGTTCACACACAGACACACATCAGACCAACTAAACATCAAGGTGAAATCTGTAGTAAAAACAGGTCAAATGCGCGGCTCCTCTAAAGGCAAATAACCTGAAAGAAAAATCATAGCCTCCAACTCCTGCTGATGTGTGGTTTTGTTGAGAAAAGATTCCCAGCAGAGTTTTTGTAAGAAGGAAAATTTCTTGTAAATGCAAGTTTTTTTTTTTCTTTTGTGTGTGATTCTGCTCTCTGTATTTTTCTTGACACAGATATTCAGAGAGCACAAGCAGTTGATTTATTTACCTGACAAAATTTAAACAAGTGGCAAAAACTCTGTGTAGAGAATGGTTAAACTCCATCTCATCCTGAAACAAACCACCTCTGTTTAAAGTTTGAGTTCTCCTTGACTATTTTGGCATTCATCACAGCTTTATATAGAAACAGAACCTACAGTTTTAAGTGTTTCGAGTTTGACCTTTCCATGTTATTACTGAATTTCTTAGCAACTTTTGTGTTTTTCTCGACCCCTCTTAGACCTCAGCATGCCTTTAGCTCTAATGGGTTACTGTTAAGTAGGAAAGCATTCCATAAGATTTAAGTTTTGCGGTGTTAGTCACCAACAACCGATACCAGGCCGTCATAGATGAGTCATCAGCATGGCTCACTCCCTCTCATATTTTTGTTCTGGTGTTAAAAGATATTTCACTCCAAATACGCAATCTTTAGTCAAACTCACTGCTTTCCATTGTGCATGCAGCGATCAGAGATTTATGCACAAACCTTTAGATTTACTTTGAAAAAGTTCATACAACTTCTTCAGCAGTTACACTTGCAGACTCACCCCAGAACAGCATTTGGAATTTGGTTTCTGACTTGATGGACTTGTGGAAGTGCAGAAGCGAGTTGAAACCCTGACAAAGCAGTGACCTGGGAAGTGGTGTAGGCAGGGAGCTTTTGTGTGGGGAGACAAAGCTGGAGATGCAGAGCCTGGACAGGAGAGGGAAACAGACAGAGTGAGAGGCCAGGGCAATGTTGTGGAATCTCCCCAGGGGCTTCTGGGTAAATGTTCATGGATGACAGCATTTTGGAATGTTCACAAATGGAGAGTTTTAATTGGCCTGAGGCCCCGACTGGTTTGGTAATCAGAAATTAACTCTGATGGCAGTGGGTTCAGATTCATGGATTCCAGCATGTACTTTGTCAGATTGAGTGCCTTTTAGAAATAAGTCACATAGTGGACAAAACGTTGAAGATTTTCCATGGATTAACGGTTTAATGTGACAGTTCTTCACTCTGAATGAGTCATGAGCAGTGGTAGGTATTTTTCTGTGGCAGTGAAATACTTGTGTGTAAAAAGTTGTTGACAACACAGATGCAGTAGAGGTTGTCAGGAATTACCTTGCAGCGGCAGACCTGCCGTTCTGTCTTTTCCTATTCATGCCATATTAAAAGCAAATTTTAGCAGTTTAGTGTTTTGACAGCTGTGTTATGAAAGAGGTTTTAATTCCTGATTTATTTAAGGAAACATCATTTTACACAGATATTATCCAAATCCCTGTGGTTGCCTGCATAGCACACTTCAGAGAGTATTCCTCTAGAGCAGAACTTCCTGCCTCATAAATGGATGGTGAGCATTGTTCTAAGTTGAGTAAATCTGTCAAGTAACAAGCGGTGCTAATGTTTCCCAAGCTCACCACTACTGAGGGGTTTCCTCTCAGCAGTAGATCCTTATATTTATGGATGTTGCCAGTAAACTGTGTGATTCATCTGCATTAACCTCTGACATTTCTAGTTAATGCAAAATCATGTATTGAATCACTATTAGTGTCATGACTTGTCATGTGAAGGATGGATTTCTTTCAGGTCAGATGACTACATGTTAAGCGATAAGCCACTGTATCAAAGTTGCCCTGTGCTGTAATGTGAGACACCTTGTTCTGTCCTGACACTAATAAAATGCCCTTCAGTGTCTAATCATGACAATACAAAGGGCTGTAGTACTTTCAGTTCTGCACATAGCTAATTCAATAAAATAACAAAAAAACAGTGGGCCTCATAAGTTAAGTAGACAAAAAAGACTAAATGAAAGAAAAATATGCATGTACACAGAAGTCATGATAGGTCAACTGTGTTATGACCAGAAACAATAAAGCGTGCATAAGCTTCAATTCAAGTGTTACATTTGGGCTCCAACAATGATTTTACTGTTTCGAGCATTGATGTTTTTGACATCTCCACCCATGACTGCTTCTGCAATTGTGCTGCCTCTCGTTAACACGGAGGAAGCAGGCTGACTTGTCTCTGTGTATACGTGTGTGAACATGAACAAAGCTTGTGAGCACACGCTAATTGACAATGATGGGTTATCAATGAGGGGCTTTGATTCCTTGCTGAAGTTTTGTAGCATTCTAAATAGACCTAAAGAGTCCCGTCATTGAAGAGCAGGGATTTGTTCATTTTATGATACTAGATTGTTATTTACCACTGTCCTCTCATTCATTTATCTGCTTTGTTTATGCAATATACATTTTGTTTTGGCTCTCCCAATGAGGGGAAAACCATGTGTTGCATGGACAAACTTAAAGATGTTTAGGTAACAGTTACATGATTCCTGTAAAAGATTTTACAACTCAACTTTAAATTTAAAGCCACAGCCCACTTCGGTTGTGTCCTTTACAAGCCTATGAAAGTAGTGTCATGTCTGAGCCATGGGTTTGCTGGAGCCTCATGCTAAAAACTGTTTGCACTCCTTGTAAGAATGTGCTGTATCCTGTTTTAATTAAAAAAGTGTGTAGTAGAATGCAGCAGTTCTCCATATGTCTCTATCTGTCCCAAGACATGCTCGCAAAGACCCGAACAAGAACTGTTCATTAGCTTGATTTTTCTATATAGGTACACAGCAGCAGTCCGGTGAAACACTGTACAAATAACAAGGCTCTGCACTTCTGCCCACTGTTTTGTTAAAGCAGAGTCAGAAGTTCCTCCCAGCACTTTCAGTCTTTCCTTATAGACTGAAACCTAAAAAGCATTATGAACTTGTCATTACTCTATTTTTGTAAGGGGCTGAAGGAGTAGGTGGAAACATTGCCCTGCCCTGATTATCTCCATATGAACAGCCCAGGCTATATTAACGGTTTCTTCCTACAGCATAATGATGTTATACATATTCTCTGTGCAAGGTGATTTAGCTGTAGCTCACCGTAATCCTGTATATGCAGGATATTGGAGTGAAAGAAATGTAAATCCAATACATATATCTTGGCTTTTAAAATTCAGCTAGAGCAGTTTTAAACATGAAATTAGCTCTTCCTAACAAGGTTTCAAAGCTCAGAGGGAGTCGGGTCTTTACTGTTTGTGTCTTATTGTCTGTAGATCTGTGCACTGGGGATTTAATGAAATGGTCACATTGTAACAGAGAGCAGGGAAAATCTGGATGGGGAAAGTGAACAGGGTGCACTTTTCCCCTCCTCCCTGAAGTACTACTGGCATGATGCCCCTGAGCAAGAAGTCTGCGGTTTACTGAGCAACAGGCCAATGTGAATGTTTGTAACCACCCCACTCCATATACTCCTCCATGTTGTAAATAAGACTGAGCTCTTACTCAGCTTGTCTGGTTAAAAGAGTTGTTGAAATTTTTCCATCCCTATTTCCTAAAACAGTACTTTTCCTAACTGTACTGTGAGAATTACACACATAGAGTTGGACACTCATGGTTCAGAGACTGTATATTGCTTGTTTCACAGTTTGACTTCTGCACATTTTTTTTTGTTGTCATAACAGCAGGCTGATCTCACACAGGAGATTCCATTCCTAAATCCTGCACAATTACGGGGCCTTGAAAGCATCCATTCCATCTTTTTCAATAGATGTGTGGGTTTAATTTAAAGCTGGAGCAGCCAGCTTTGAACAAAATGGTGGCTTCCCAGAGTAATTACTTTAAGTTGATAAAAGCAAGGAATGTTCAGTCTGTTGCTTTTAAATGACTGATTTATTTATAACTCAAAGACCAAAGTTTCTGAGTGTTTTGAAACAATAAATTACTGACTGAAAAACTAATTTGAGTTTCGCAAAATGGATAAATAGAATTTAGAATTGAGTAATGGCTAAATGAAATTCATGTTTAAAGTTAAATAAACAGACCACAAGTTTAGTTCTCACAGATACAAGGGTGAGAAATGGTTGATTTGATGACATGCTGTAACAGGAAAGAATTGAAGAAGACTAAGAAAAAGCAATTGTATGATTTTGAAATAAAATATGCAGCTGTTTGCTACTTTTCCATCTCTCCGTTCAGCTGTGGCCACTTCTCCTAACTTTTTCACTTTGCTGGCACATTATGGCTATAACGGACATCAGGCATTTACTATCACACCTCAAAAATCTACTCTTTAGCTCATGTGATTGTTAATGGCAGGATGTGGAGCAGAAAAGAAAGGTAACCAACAAATGGCACCAGTCCTCTAACCCCCCTCAGGATAATTACACCCTAGACAGAAGTGAGGAGCAAGAGGCGAATGTTATGGCTGTAGGGCATGCAGATTTACAACACTCAGCTCAGTAGACTGGCAGCACTCCTTTACATGTTACAGCAGGGAGCATAATATGCCAATTAATGGTAACCTTGGTATTCGTGACTGTTGTTTAACGTATGTCACTGCACTGAGAATGTGTGGTGCGTTGTTTTTGATGTTGGACAGATAAATCAGAGGGACTTGGAATATGTTCACAGGTTTCTCATAGGTTTGAATTAAATTGCCCCTCCGTCTCCCATTAACTGCATTCCTCTGGGATTACGTTGGCATATACGTAAACAATGAGCTACATACAAGATTTCATTTAATTATTTAAAGTTGTTGTGTGAAAGCTTGAAGGTTTGGTTCAGTCACAGCCAGGCTCCAATTAGTGACAGATGATGGTGAATGGTTTGTGACATGCGGTCCCCTATGGCCTCCTTCACAACTCTCTTAGCACTTTTAGTATAGTCTTGAGTTGAAGAGGGTACAGAAATAATACTTCAAGGACATTTCTGACTTCCGATTGGTGTAAGCGGTGTCTCTATTTATACTTTTTGCATGTGCCTGTGACTTTTATGGCTCTTAATTGCCTGTATGTGTGGGGTTACTTGGAATGTGTGTTGGTGGTGGTATTATTGGAGTGACTGGGTTTGGTGCATGAGTTACTGTGTGTGGTGGATGTGCTGGCTGGCGGACAGGGAGGGGGTCAGAGGACAGGACCTTTCTCAGAGGAGTTGCTGTTAACCCCTGACCTTGCTGGTTAAGCCTGCAGGGTGGTGGCGGGCAAGGCAGAGGTGGGGGGCACTTTGAGATCCGTCTGGTTCAGGGGCACATGATGGCAGGCTGAGGGGGTGGTGAGGTGTCTAATCTGGTTTTTGTCTGTGAGGCGTTTTCACCTCCCCCACCATCCTTCCTCTGAGAACAGAGTTTGAGAGGCAGGACAATGTCAAAGGGAAGTGACTTATTTTATGAGCCATTTAAAGGGGATGGTGGTCTCCCAACAAAGGGAAGGCAGAGAAACAGTGCAGAGCTGATGAATACCATGACACACAGTCACATGTTTGTTTACAAGATGCTGCTCTGTTGTTTTGACCACCATAAATGGCAGTTCTCCCCTTCTAAGTGACACTTGAACAATGCTCTGTTACTTTGTCTTATTACAACTTTAAGTACTTAGGAAACTGGAGGGGTGAAAGGCCCATAAAAGGAACTCCATGAGGACAAATTCACCCATCACACAAAGACTATTCATGCCAGTGTTGATAAAGAAATGACTGATGCTGACTGACAGTGCATAGTGAGGCTGAAATGTGTCAGTGATGTTGATTTTTATAATATCCAGTTGTTCCTGTTGTTCCAGCCATGTCATTTTTCTCCCAGCAGTTTGAGGAATTGGCTGCCAAAATGTTTTCACAAAGTATGCATTAGCTAAGAATCTTTGGTTTTCAGAGACTTAATCCTTTGAGCTAACAATGTGACATTTGTACAGACATTCCTGTGAAATATTGACCATCTCACTTTTATTTGTGTACTTTGGTAACTAGGGCTATTTTCCACATGGATATAGCCCTTTTGATTGTATGCCTTCGCTGTGGGCAAGCAGGGGGCCCTACTTGAGGAGAGACTGGATGGCTGTTTCACCTAAAAGTTCGGCCTGTGTGTGTGTGTGCTTCTCCCTGTGCCTCCAATCATGCCCGTACAAAGAGCCATGTGTTGAGCAGTGATGTGATGTGTGAATATGTTTAGGTAGGGGCTGCCAACTGTGCCTGGGTATGTGTGAGTGTGTATGTGTATAGTGGGGGGGATGGGTGGAGTGGGGTGATGGTCTGAAGGGAGAGAGATGGGTTTGAGGAGAGGATTGTGAGAGAAGGAGTGACTGGAGGCTTATTTGGACTCGGTCCCAGACAGAGGGGTCCAGTTTATGGCGCCAGGGTGCATCCCCCCTCTGGTGCCCTGTTTAGATGATTGTATTGCTATGTGTCACTTCTGACCCTGCGGTTTAATTCTCTTTTTTTTACATGCTGGTAATTCAACGTGTTGTGCTCTGTTACTCAGTTTGACATCCACTGGTATGTGTCTGTTTGCAGTGTTTTAATAGTTTATAATAACCAGTTTTTAATAACCAACACATGGCTGCTCAAGTCATGTCATGTCTGCCAGAACATGATAAATGTTGAATTACATTCACAACAACAATCTAAACATCAACTAGTGTTACAGAAATCAAACATGTTGTCATGGTAACCCATTGAACATGGGGAGAAGACAGAATAATCTCATAGTCATGTACTTTGATTTAAATTTGTTCACACAGGCTTTAACTGGTAGAAAACTACAAGAGTGCAGCTTCTCTGATTTCTGCCTGACAGGATTATTATGACAAAAAAAAAACAGAAAAGAAAAACTCCAGACTCATTAGGGACAGCTTGGTGTGTGGCAGAGCGAAACTTGTGGTTTTTGTTTTCACTAAGAGGAGGGTTTTTTTCTATGAAGAACATTGTCTTTACTTGTCAGGAATGAGTGTTAGTCCATGTAAAAGATTACAAATTGTGAAAGGAAAGAAGTTTGTTCACAGGTATTGATAACAGTAGGTCCTGTGATGAGACTAACTCCAGCTTGTAGAGCGGGGTAGAGTAGAGCCTGAAGGAACACAGCAAAACATCACAGCGTGTTCTCCAGTCCACTCCATGTATGACACAGAGGTAGCAGGTAGCAGTAACGTGTGCATGCACACTGAGTCAGTGAGCACAGGCTGGTGGGGAAAACTAAACAGGCTGTTGGTTCTGGGATGCAATGAAAGGATCCCTGTGTTCTCCCAAATTCCAACAGCCATGTTTAAAACAAAACATTATTGCAGCTGCGCCTTTGCATTCGTCCTCCCATGACCTTCGTCCTCCTTTTAATTGGATGTTAAACCGATTTGACAAAGTTGACAGTTTCTGGTTTATCAAAGATGGTATTTAAGTTTTGACAGTATGGAGTATTGAGGTTTGGCTCAGTTTACAGTCATGTCCACACTAATGCAGATCAGAATATTCTTAAAAGCTGTGTACATCAGTATTTTCTCAATATTTTTTACAATTTTTTTCGCACTTTAGTTCTAAAAGACAAAACAAAGAAAATAGTTCACAGCTCTACTCTGTAGTATAAGCGTTTGTTTACCCCCTTGAAGACTTAATAACTTGACACTGAGATACATGTTTAGAAATCATATATGCATTCTTCCCTCACTCTACAACAGGAGTATTTTTTTTAAATATTACTTGTTGGTTAAAATGCTTCACTGTGTGGATGTAAAGCCTTTATCAGCATTAATGTGCTTGCGGATGAAGCCTTCTCACCTGCAACGTGTGTGTAAAGTTAATCCCCTCTCCTCTTAAAGACGGTGTTTGGAGATGGCACAGTACTCACAGGAGGCTTCAGCAGTGAACTATCAATCAGGACAGGGGAGTGCCAGGATAAGTGCACAGCTCTATGAAGTGGCTGGATAAAGACTGCTCTTAGCTGAGTGTTGCCATCATGGGGGCTTTAACAGCCAATGGGTATTTGACTTGGTGAATGGTAAACCTGTTATTTAACAGTTGAACAATTGCATCCTCGACAAGACATTCATTTGTGTAATGTTTTCTGTGCTGGCTTAGTTTTTTTTAAATAATAATAATATTAATAATTGTTGTGTGTGATTGACCTATGCCAAAAGTGCCCTGTGTCTCTCAGTGATTAAAGTGTGTGCTTCTTGTTTTTCAGGAGCCCCTCTGAAAGTGTGTCCACAGGGCTTCTCCTGCTGCACAGTGGAGATGGAGGAGAAGCTGAGCCAGCAGAGCCACACAGAAATCAAAGCTCCAGTGTCCAGGCTTAGCACCAACCTACAAGCCACCTTCAAACAGAAGCACGACCACTTTGACAGTAAGCCAACACCCTTACTCTAACAAACATGTACACGCACATCAGCCACTTTGAAGAATACATTGTGCTGCTTGCCTTAATGTCCACATCACAGCGCTTGTGTTGCACAATTTTTGACGGACGCTTCCACCTGCCAGCGCACTGCTAGACGTGGAGACAGTCAGTCTGTGTCTGTTGGTCTGTCCACCTGTCTCTCAACATCTTAGCTCCCTGTCTCGTTGTCCCCCCACCTCCCATACCAACTTCCCTTCGCTCCAGAGAGACATGCATGCTTCCAGACGGACCACACACATCCTCAGATTTAGTCTTCTCTGTACTTCCTGTTCCTCTGTGTGTGTGAGCACATGTGTGTATGCCTGTAAATATTGGGATCAGGTTTCCCCTGCTGAGGGCTGGAGTGCATGGGAACATGCAGGGGTGCTGACTCACAGAGGAAGCAGGACAGCTTGAATACCCTCAGTCACCCAACCATGCCACCGCTGCAAAGAAGCTTGATAAGATAAAGGCGGAGAGGATCAGGAACCTACCAGGACGGCTGCATCCTAATGTTTCTGAATGCATTGGAATTTGCATGTTACGGGGTTTATTTTGTAGTTTGATGCGTGTTTGTGTCCACATGCATGGATCTGCATGCAGGTTAGAGGCATTCAGTTCTTATGTGTCTGTGAAAGGCAGCGAGGGATAGTCAGTAATGGGAGCGTGTGTATTGCAGCCAGATGTGAAGAGGAATGTGACGTGTCGGAATGCAGTGGCTGCTTATGCCGTCCCGCCCCTCTTATTCTCTTCTCTTACTGCCCTTTGTCCCCATCTCATGCCTCACTCTCTCAGAAACTCATCTCTTTGCCCCCAGCTCTTACTTTTTATGTCCATCTTTGGCTGCCATGTCTCAATGATGTTAATGTTTCACTGTTTGCATTTTTCTAATGTTCGCTTTTGTTTTTGAGTCTTTGCAAATCACCTGCAATTCATAGTGTTTTAGGGCTGTTTTCATTTTAGAGCAATCTGTCTAATTCATTATCTTATCCATCAGTGGTCTAACAATCCAAAACCCGATACATTTCACTCTTACTAAGCTGGAAACATGAACATTTCAAAAGATTTTGAATTGAGTTGTGGCTTCAGCTGGCGAGCTGTTTCAGCCTTGACTTTTAGTTTTTCAAAGTGTCACACATCAAACTAATCGTTACTTATTCTGCTCTCAAGTCTAACTATCAAAACTGTCATCACACAAAACAATTATGAATAAATTGTCGAAATAACTTAACTCATGGAGTGGGCCCCTCGAGTGCCCCTCTCATCACAGTAAGCAGGTTGCTGCTGTCTGTAAACTGTTAGATGTGATATCTCTTTACAAAGGCCTGCTGTGCTCTCCTTCACCTGGGCCATTAGACCGTCTCTCTCACTGGATATGGTGACAGGCTCAGGTTTCTGTTCCATTATTTCCTGTTGTCACATCGAGACACCCTGAAGGAGGCACTTCCAGTTGGTGAAACTGGCACAGGAAGTGTTTATCACTCCGTTTACCGCTGCTGACAAATGACAGCAACTACGATGACATCAGCTAACCACTCACAAAGACCGAGTTGAATATGTCTATAAACACAGCTGCATCTGTACATGAAGATGAGCGCAACAGCATGCACTCACACACTAACAAACTCAGGAAGTGGTGTATGTGATTAGGCAGGCTCTCATCATGCGCCTGGAGCAAGGAGTCATGGCCAATTAAGACCAGAGCCAGAAATAGTTCTCCCCTCTCTGTGTCTCGTCACTGTGTGTTTGTCCTGGCCTCAGTTTGTCTGTCCTCTCGCAGTGACCCTGTCCAGCAGAGCAAGTTGATGTCTGGGATTTAGGCACTTGGATTAAGGCCCCTTTTTCCCAAGATACACACACAAGAAAGAAAGACATCCATCTGAAGCACTGGGGTCCAGCAGCAGGAGGGACAGAATCCCATACCATAAGAAAAGGGAGAAGCTCTGGGACTAATTGGCACAAATAGGATGCAATTACTGCCTGGGCTGCGATTGGGAGGAGCAGAGTTTATAGGGACACTGGAGGGAGATTTGAAGGGGAAGGGGGAAGGTCCTTGGAGGAGGAAGTGGGAGGAGATCGGTGATGAATTGGGCCTAAGATCATTGCTGATAATTTAGGGCTACAACATGTAAAAATGCTGACAGGGTGTGTGTGTGTGTTGGGGGTGGGTTACTTAGGAAACAAAAGACAGAAACCGGAGTCGTCCTTCCTATTTACATTTTGGTATAGCTTTGACTCTCTCCTGTGTAACCTTTCACCCAGATTCTCTCAGACCATTGGCTGAGTGAGAGGCGCATTTTTAATGGAAAAATCTTGAGGGGAGTGTTCAGCTCCTTGGCCTGTTGGCAGACGGCTGTGTGTCATAAACTGTTTTTAATGACAATGCAAGATGCCTGTGTAATGCTGCTCATTCTTCAGACCCCACAGCTCAGGCCAGAGAGCCTCTATGCTGCACCCCTCTGCTGCCACACACCCTGCATAGAGCGCTCCCATGGGTTTGTCCAAACTCATTAAGGGGCTTATCTGTTTAGGAATTACCGCTCTAATAAACTGTAGAAAGGAAATAGAGAAGTTTGGGTTGTCCTCATGCTTCATGCCTCTCCCTCCTCCTCTTCACCTCTTTAGTCCAGTCTTTTTTCACTGACTTTCAACTTGTGGCTACTATGACATTCCAGGGATGGGGGAGGACCATTTTGGTTTAATCTCTGTCAATGGAGCGTGGAACTTTGTGCCCTCTCCCCTTGCTGTCTGTGTGTATGTGCATGCATTTGTGTTGGTGGGAAGCAATGATGGTGAGGAGGTAAGTGGAGGGGCTGCAGTGTTTCCGGTATCCTTGGTGACACAGTGGGGATTTGAAGTTAAAAAAGCCCTCAACTTAACCCAGCCCAAGCTGCCCTCACCCCTCCTCATCTCATTTTTTTAGTGTGTTGGTTTGAAGTGGAAGTAACAGCACTACTTGGGAACTGTGTGTGTGTGTACACGGGTGGCAGAGAGCATTTAGTGACTCCCCCTGTGAGAGCATGGGAACTTTACATTTCAAAGCTACACAGTGGGCACCCACAGAAACTGCAGTAGTACAGAGGTTTTGTGCCCAAGGGGTAATGAGGGGGAGACTGGAGGGACAGTGGATTAAAAAAAGAGATGAGTGAAAGGGGTTGAGTGCATGCTTGCATGCATGTGAGATTGAAGGCGAAACATTTTTCAGAGACTGTGGCATTCTCATTTTGTTCAGATTAAGAAAGTTGGAGGGTGGGGGGCAAGGAGGGGATGTCCATGGGAGTAGGGGCTTGGCTTATTGGGGAAGGGGGGGGGGGGTCGATGGACATTCCTCAGGATGAAGTAGGTCATTGTTCCCTGTCTCTAGTGAAGAGAGCTTTGAAGGAACTGATGAAGTGAAAGCAGCGAAGGGGAGGGATGCAAGGCTGGGGGTACATGTCCATATATGGGGGGGGGGCAGTGGTTGCATTATTCAGTAATCCTATTGAAAATGCCTCTGAAGGACAGTCCAAGAGAAGCTGGCAGAAAGGAAAACGAATGGAATGTGACAAGAGAAAAATGCCATTGATGGTGGTCAGTTTGAAGCAGATTGATGTGGAGGGACGTCTCCACTGAATGGCAGACGAGAGGCAGCAGTGCTGCTTGTTCAACATGACAGATGCTCCTGCTCCACCTTTCACCCCATCCTGCTTCTTTCTTCTCATCTTCTCATTTCCAGCTATCCCTGTTAAACATTCCTTAACTTTCCGTCCGGACACTTAAAATGGACATGTGAAGTGTAGTAGTGTCAGTTAAGAAGTAAAGCAGCAGTATACTGTAGAAATATTTACATTCTCTGTGGCGATGTATTCCAACACACACAAATCTGCTTCTCATTAATAACAAATTAAATTGGGAATATTGTGATAAAAATCAGCCCACGGCCTCTATAGATGTCACAGGCAATGTATTATTCTTTTTACAAATTGAATTTCCATCATGACATCTGTAAGAGGAGTCCCTCCCTTTGGACGCACACTGAACAGATTCTCTGAGGATTTAGTCATGACGAAGCATCCTCGTTCTGTCTTGTCTTCACAGAGTTTTTCCGTGAGCTTTTGAAGAATGCAGAGGAATCGCTCCACAACATGTTCGTGCGAACATACGGGATGATGTATGTCCAGAATGCAGAGCTGTTCAAGAACTTCTTCGAGTCCTTGACGAGGTACTATGCATCCGGCAGCGCAGCCGTCAACCTGGAGTCAATGCTGTCGGACTTCTGGGCCGATCTTCTGGAGAGGATGTTCCGGCTAGTCAATGTGCAGTATGAGTTCAGCGATGCCTACATGGAGTGCGTCAGCCGGCACACGGAGCAGCTGATGCCCTTCGGCGATGTGCCTCGCAAGCTCCGCATCCAGCTGACACGGGCCTTTGTTGCTGCACGTACGTTTGTGCGCGGCCTGGCGCTGATGCCTGAGGTGGTCAATAAAGTTTCTACAGTAAGTAAGAGGTGTTTTTGTCTTTGCTAAAACAGACAGTGGGTGTTTTCCCCCTAAAGTCTTATTCATCCCTCCCCTCTGTGTCTCTGACTTCATATCTTTCTTGGAAAAACTGTGTGATTCCATTACGCAGTGTCTGATAACACAAACCACTCTTTTCTTGTATGCCTTGTTTTTGCACTGTATTAAGTGATTCATTGATGATTAGGTATTAGAGTTTTGGAGTTGGTTTATAAAATCAATACTTTGGCTTGGTATGTTTCCATGAGGGTGTTGAATAATGTTTTTGCTGTGGAGCAATGAAAACGACCTGCTAACAGCCCCCCTGCCTCTCTAGGTCAACGCGTCTCCCAGCTGTGTGCGGGCGGCCATGAAGATGTTGTACTGTCCCTACTGCTCGGGCCAAGTGGCCCTGAAACCATGCCAGAATTACTGTCTGAATGTAATGCGTGGGTGTTTGGCTAACCAGGCTGACTTGGACACAGAATGGAATAACTTCCTCGGTAAGTAGAAAAGAACACCGTTTGCAGCCAATATTAAACTAAGCTGCCACCCTCCTAAAATCCTAATAGCCTTGAAATAGTGTATTTATACAGCCTTCTCCTCCAGTGTGCCACTCATATTTTCCCAAAGAACGTTGATGTCACATCTCATCTAACCCACTCTTATCTAAACATGCACATCTTTTATCCTTTGGAAAAAAAGGAGTGATGTAACATGGAGTCAGGATAATAAATTAGGATTTAAAAAAACTGCATTACAGGCAGGAAGATTTTTCACAAATAAGCAGTGTTTATTATTGAAAATCATGTGCAAACATGTTCCTCATTCTTTAGTACCTTGTTTAAGTTCGGTGGAGGGAGTGGCTGTACAAGCTGTACATGTTGTGGCCCTCAGAATAAATGCAGCTCTTGTGTTGTGTAAACACAGACCTAGATGAGTTTCATTATCCCGGGTGGTGCACAGATTCATTGTTTCTTCACTGTATGTATTAGATTTGTCAGACATGACACTGCCCGATGACAAAGACACATTTTTCTGCCTACAGTGCTGATGTCTGTATAGTTCTCTGGTGTCTGTCACCTCGTGTTAATGTCAACAGTTTCATTCGTACTTCTGTGCATGTGCTTCCCTCTAGTGGGAGCTTTTTGTAACATTGTTTTCCCAAGGTTTATTTTTTGCTTAAAATTCTTATGTTGCTGCTTTTCAGATGCCATGCTTAGTCTAGCTGAGAGGCTTGAAGGTCCCTTTAACTTTGAGTCCGTCATGGATCCTATAGATGTGAAGATTTCAGAGGCCATCATGACCATGCAGGAGAACAGCATGCAAGTGTCTCAGAAAGTAAGTTTCACTTCTGTCTATTTGATGGAAAGACACAAGAAATAATAAAGGTTCAGTGTCATTCATTGTCCGATTCTCTTGACAGGTTTTCCAAGGGTGCGGCATGCCTAAACCGAGCATGGCCTTCCGTTCCACACGATCTGTGAAAGAACCAACCTTTACTGGCCGCTTCCGCCCGTACAGTCCTGATGCCAGACCCACTACTGCTGCTGGTACCAGTTTAGATAGATTGGTAAGGAATTTTGAAAAAGAGATCGTAACAAGACTGCTCGCTTTGTTTTTGTGTCTGATCTTTTTATGTGTATTTTACATAGACTAATGAAGTGAAGAAGAAGCTAAAACATGCAAAGAAATTCTGGTCCACATTGCCAGAGACGGTGTGTACAGGTGAGAGGATTTCACCTGGAGATGAGTGCTGGAATGGTACTGCAAAAAGCAGGTAAACTACACACACAAACAGAAGGTTGAATTTAATGCATGTGATGCAAATCCAGCTAAGTCCGACTCTATTTACCTACAGGTACGAGTCAGTCGTCATTGGCAACGGGCTAGCTAATCAGGTATCAAACCCTGATGTGGATGTGGACATAACAAAACCAGACATCGTAATTCGCAGTCAGATCGCAGTTTTGAAAGAAATGACGACCTGGCTCAAAGCTGCACACAGTGGCAATGACATCTCTGTTGATAATGGTGAGTGTGGTCAAGTTGCTTTATGATTATGACCTATGGCATCCTAGCTACAAACATCTGACCCTTGTGTTTCTGTTTTAGCCGAGGAGGACAGCAGTGGAGGAGAGGAGAGCGGCAGTGGCTGTGACTCTCCATCTTGCAACACAGACCAGGACATGTACTTCCCCATGCCACCAAAACATGAACCACCCCAGCTTAATCCAGTGGTCCGTAATCCATCGGCTGGAGGCGCCTCACAGGGTCAGCCTTGCATGGCGCTGGCACTCTGTGGACTGGCTCTGGCCCTGCTTGCTCCCCACTTAAGATAAAACTGGCTGGGCAGGAAGAGGAAGAGAATGACCAGGAATAATGGGAACGAAGGGGAAAACTGTCAGAGAGACTTTATAAAGACTGCCTTCAGGACCTTGGACTGTCCGCCATTGGGGGGAAGACTCTTCGTAATATTACAATAACTTCACTATTAACTATTTGTTTATATGTTTTTAAAGACATCGGTGTACAGCAATATGATTTTCTTCCCAAGAAATTCACCTTTTCCCCCAGAATAAATCTGTACTCCAGCAGCTCTGGTGGAGCTACCTTAGGGTTCTGCTTGCAGCATTACAAAGATGTATAATTGTTTTATTTTGGCAATTTAATCTCATGTTGTGCCTTCCATCTGATGCACTAAAAACATGTTTAGTTGAACATTGAGTGCCTGTATTAGACGTGTCATCATATTTCGGAGGATGCTCTTTCTATTATTCAGGTATCCATTGGATCGTAGAATCTGTGTAATGTTGGTATGAATGTTTACTATTCATAGCACACTATGGATGTGCATACTGTGAATATTTGTACATTCAGAAACATATGGAATCCTGAAGCTTTGCGGAGACGCAGTAGGACACAGCTCATCTTTCAGAAATACAGTTCAGCACAGGTATTTGTCTTTGTCCTGGAGGTGGAGTCATTCTTTAGAAGAACCGACGAGGCGTTCGGCAAGCCCAAACGTGCATATCGTATGTCTGCTAATCTGCTATGAGCATCATCACAACGTTTTAATTTCCTCCTGTTTTCCTCCTCAGCTTAAGCAGTTCAGTAATAAGGTCATACCTCATATGTACTCTCACTGTCAATGCAATCTAGTGATGTTGAGGTGGAAAGTGTCTGAGAGTTAGATTGTATGGCTGGTATCCCCTGCCATTACCCCCAAAGAAGGCAAAAGCTGACAAGTCCTGAATGCCGTTTTTGGTACTGTAAGCTCAGGTCGGCACAGAAGATCTGACTCTACACAGTCTTACTCACTTGAGAAGAAAAGGTGGTGACATGTATGTTAAGAGTGTTTCGCATTAAACTAGAGAAGAAGAACAAAGGACAGTGTTTTGATCAAAAGAAACCAAGAAAAATCTATTTTAATACAGGGTTGTATGTTAAGGAGATGTTGTAATTTTTAGCTATTTTTGGTATGAAGATGATATATTAGGTACTACGGTGGTTTTTACTGCTAGTTTTAGGTGGTGGAAGAGGACAGTGTGCACAGGTAATGGGAACGCTTTTCGTCGGTGTGCACAGATTTTATTTTTTTTTTTGTCCACATTCCACCGTCCCACAATACACACTTGTACCTCTCGTAAGGCCTCTGTCAGTATAAATGGACGCATCCTGAACCATTGATCTACCTATCCTCACCTTCACGTTCTCATCACTTTAACTTGTGGTGGAATGTTGAAGTATTGTCATCAAAATGAATGCAATGTATGGTGCCTGATGTTTTTTTGGTATCGTCTTCAAAAAGAAAAAAAAAAGTAATGTAGATGTTGATGATTTATAAACTACCAGCAGACAAGCACATTGAAAGTTTTTCTCTAATTTGATAAAGGGGGCTGTGAGTTGCATCGCCTGGCCGTTTCATCTCTAAATTGGCGCTGCCTTGGGTGGCTTTTGTACAGTAATTTATGCATGTATTTTAACGTCACTGCAAACATGCTTTTAGAACTGATCCTGGATGATTTTATATGCACAGTGTAGCTGAAAAATCAGTTATTAAATTGATCAGATTTGGGGCCTTTAAAGCATGTTTGACATTTGTGTGCAGGTCTGAAAATTAGATATAGTCAAGACAAACTGTTAGCACAACGTGACAGGTTGACTGTGAGCTTACATGACATTTTCTTCAGGTCAAAACCATAATGAGGACATCTATTAAAATTCTGCCTTTGAAGGATTTGATGAAACATCTATGCAACCCAAATACTGAAGCCTTAATTTAAAACCTTGAAGCTGCTCTTCAGCAGCTTGATTTGGCATTAATTCTGCAGTTTGTACTCCTGTTTTTTTTTTTTTTTTTTTTTTTTTTTAGTGTTCCACCAACATTTCTACAAGGGCAGGTGCATGTGTTCTTGTCATGTGGAAGAGTTATGTTAAGTGTGAAGAAACCCACATTTCTAAGAATCAGAAGAAATGTTTTGGGTTACGATGGTTAATGTCTGTGCTTGCAGGCCAGGGCAACAACATTTCTCCGGCTGGCAGGGGACTCAGTCCAGCTGCTGGATGTTGTTGGAGAAACTTCAGTCTTGCGACTTTGAAGTTGGGATGGATGGGTGTCGAAATCCTGTCCGTTTGCCTTTGGCCTATTAGAACAGAAAAGACTCAGTCTCTGAGGAGAGAGTGAGCGAGCGACTGAAAATAATGGAAAAAATGTGTAAATACAGAGCAGCCGTTTTTAGATGTCTCTAAAAGAGGCCTTAACAGTACACCAGATTTTTACTTGTCAGAGTATCTCATAAATGCTATGAAAACAAGATGAGATAGATGTTAAATTGTAAGAGAAAATGTATATTAAACAACATTTCTTAGTCTTGCTGAAATAAAGACTGCTAATATTTACACCGGTGTGAATGTTTTTCTCTTTTTGTCAGCTGTTTACTGATTGACTGGGCCTACTTTAACAGTTTTCAGCAGATCTCCTGTTTACAAAGGGGACAGTGTTTGCACACTGTTTTGGGAAGCAACTGACTATAAACGAGGAAAAATTGCCTTTTGACTCAACTCTAGCTTCTGAATTTGACTTGACATTCTTTAGAAAAATACTTCAATTAAACATAATTAAACATAATTAGGTAGTACATTCAAAACAAGCATTGTCATTCAGTAATACAAATAACACCACATTTATAGAAGGAGATGTAGGAGGCCACAGAACTCCACACAAAATGCAAAAGTTGCAGCCATTGGTATATGGCCTGAGCTAATGGGAAGTCTCACAGACCACGATGATCCCTTATTTATACCTTATCTCAGACGTGTCTAATGTTTGAAATGAAAGAGGCTTGAGGCCTGTTGAGGAATTAGTAAAGGTATTACATTATTTAGGTTTGGTTTACAGTGTTCTTAGCCTGTTATCACAACATGTCACACTACCCTACACCCCTAGAATAAAGGTAAACTCAGCCTGACCTGATCAACACTCAGTTTTTCTCCAGGTTTGGCTTGTCAGGTAAAAAAAGACTCGCTATCCAATGCAGAATTTTCTTATTTTTTGGCACAGCATGGGGAATATTGTGAGAGGAGTTCTGACACATGCAGAGCCTGTTGAGTATTTGCCTTTTGTCATGTTCCTGAAAAACACTATTTTAGATTTACAGAATAACTGACAGAATAAATAAATAAATAAATACATTTATTTTTTTTTTAAATAATAAGAAATAATCTCTCGAGTTCCGCTCGCTAGTTTAATTATATTGTGTGCACCACTGAAATCTGTCCGGCGGAAGTTGTGGCCACTGCCTTGTCACAAAAGCAATGGCGAGCGGTATCGGCAGTAAGTAATATTTTGAATAACTCTCGATATTATTTGTATTATTTAAAAAGCATTATTGAAAATAAACTCAAATATTGACGCGTTATTCAGATAAACTTGGACTTAGTTGCCTCGTAGCTTCAAAAAACGTAACGTACTGAGCGTACTGATAGTGTGTCTCCTGAATGTGTCCCCCCATTCAACATTGCTAAGCTAACGCAATTATTTACATATTAGCCAGACAGTGCTGAAATAAGGCTTTTAGCGTTTTTGGGAGTGTTTTGTGTGTTCATTTGTATTTAAACACCAACAAAATGAGAATCTCGATTCTAAAATAATTTTGAAATCGGTCTTTCTTTAACACAATGCAAGCTAATACGAGCAACATAGCTAACGGTCGCTAGCTAATGTTGATATATAGTGAGGTTATTTAAAATACACAACACGTTTGCTAACAGTCACCGCTGGGATATATTCATGTAATTATTATATTTATCAATATTACCTTGAGGTAAATATCGTTTGAATGGAAGGTGGAACCGTCAAATATTTTGCTGTAAACATCGCAAACTGTGTCGTAAAAAACAACAAAACACTGGACAGGGAATATGAAATCAAGTAAATCATTATCAACTGATTTGTCAGCAAGATTGGTGTACGTGTTTCTTGCACTGCGTACATTTTGATGTATGTCATGACTTTAAGAGCAGCTAACGGATTTAAACTGAAATGCAACTTCTTCGTTTTACCTGTTTTGGAATCTGTGTTTTCAAGCTTGGGTTGTATAGTGAATATGTAGCCACTAATTATGTACTAAGTTAAAGAACTTCACTTCGCTTGTTGGATTAAAAAAAACAAGTGGACATGTGGTTTTATTTATTTATTTTTTTGTAATAAGGATTTTGTTTTTTTCATTTCAGAACACAAGATACTGAACATGGGGCCAACAGAGCCCTGGTCGGTCAGGGAGAAACTGTGCCTGGCCTCCTCTGTTATGAGGAGTGGTGACCAAAACTGGTAAATTTATTCAAAAGTATATTCTTCTTGTCCTTCACAGATCAGGCAGCTGTGACAAATTAAATAAATGTAATCAGATCTCTGTGTTATTCTAGGCTAATTCTCTGTGAAATAATAAGTTGCAGTGGTTTACACTGTGTTATATGCACTTTCTTTAAAGATATTGGCAACCATATTTAACCTTAATCAATGGCAGGCAAAAATCAAATGTGCCCAAGTTGTTTTTTGCATTCTTACCTGAGTAATTTGTAAGTGTTTAGCCTACGCATTTAAAAAAATGTTGAGGTACCACAGACATTTGGTTTCAGATCGTCATTTTCTTTATTCTGAGTCTTTGTGCTTTGTATTCTGTGATTTTTCATGTCCTCTGTAAAGCACTCTGAATTGCTTTAAAAGAATGGTGCTATATAAACAAACCTTGTCTTGCCTGGCTTCGTCTTGCTTTGTGACTTCCAGGGTTTCTGTAAGTAGAGCCATCAAGCCTTTCTCAGAGCCAGGCCGTCCACCTGACTGGTTCTCTCAGAAGGTGAGAGCTACAAATCTAAACACCTTTTTAGTTGCTCTTGCCCATAGAAAGTATATGACTTCTAGCGATTTTACAGCTTTAGTCCCACAGTTAAATTCTATGTCAGCTGCTAAAACATGACACTGTTTTTTAAGGATAACTACAATTTGTTTTTGTTTACTTTTTAATTTCGTAGCACTGTGCCTCACAATATTCTGAACTGCTCGAAGCTACAGAAGCACCAAAGTAAGTCTTACAATACAGATTCAGTGTGTTTGCAAATATTGTTGCTATTGTTTGAGTATAACATGAGTAATATCAGTTTGGGAGTGTAATCAAAATTTGTGTGTGCTCTTTTGCTTCAGGCGTAAGCGTGGTGAGAAGGGTGAAGTTGTGGAGACCATTGAAGATGTCATTGTACGTAGATTGACCGCTGAGAGGATAGAGGAGCTGAAAAAACTACTGCGAGACACACAAGAGCAGTACAGGTAAACAAATGCTAATTGGTTCTTATTGGTCTTTTTCTAGTAACCTTAAAAGAAGACCAATAAGGATTGTTAGCTTGGCACTAACCTCACCTTATTTTCTTTGCATGGACAGGAAGTTGAAGAAAGAGGTGGATCTCATACAGACGGGTCACATGGACTCCCAGCTAAAGGAGCTGTGGGCAGACATCACACTGTAAGGTTTTTTATTTAAGACTTGGGTCCAAAAATTTCTTTACAACCACTGTAACATTTTGTGCACACATTCATATTATAACTAGAATGAGCCACTGATTCATTAAACTCTACCTGTCAGTCAATCTATCTAACTATCCTCATGATATCTTAAAAGTCGTCTTCAGCTTTACAATGAGCTCAAGACTAACATGCTATATGTATTTGTCCTGCCAGAGAAGACCATCCAAGCAGCAAAGTGAAATTATACAATTATAGTCCCTTTTTTTCTGGAGTCTGACAAGTGACTGCTCATTGGTACCTCAATGGGAATTAGTAATGTAGATGAAATGGTGGTCTGATTTGTTTGTAAGCCTCTTTTTTATGCCTGTTATCGTTCGTCATGTATCCAGATGTTAAAGTGTTTATTCTTTCAACTAAAGAAAGAAGAAGCAAGAAGAGGAGGAGGCTGAACAGAAGAGGAAAGCCACAGAAATGGCGTACCAAGGTAGGTTACGTCTGTATAGGCTTTCAGTTTGAATGCAGAGTATTTCCTAAAGAAGTCCACAGCTCATGTATCATGCACTGCCATTTTGTTTTCCTATCATGGACAGGTTAAAGTTGCATTAAAATATACTAGATTTGAAATTATTAAACATTTTGTATATTTGTTGCTACATTGTTTAGTTTCATGAAAAATGATCACTGACGTAAAATGCTTCTGTATATTCTAAAGCTTAATTGCATTCTATATATATATATATATATATATATATATATATATATATATATATATATATATATATATATATATATATATATATATATATATATATATATATATATTATTTGTTAAGACAAGAGCTTGTTTCTCGGATGTCTTGGAATGTCAATACAATCACATGCCATGTGATGCCATGATTTCTTTCTCATGAGTTATGAAATTCATTCACTCTGGCCCTCTCTCCCTGTGACAGCCCGCCAAGCAGTGAAGAACACACCTAAACGTCTTCCCAGTGTAACTGTACGATCTCCTCTGGGTGCCAGCCCCCCAGCCATGGATTCTCAGGCTGAATCTTCAGCCCCAGCTCCACCCATGGAAACGGGAGGGGTTTCCTCCGATGACACAACCATGCAGTCAGTTGTAAGAATCTCCATACTTCTTTTGCTGTGATAAGATAGCAGAATCTGGTACAACACGTCTCTTATTTGGAATAATAAAAAAACGTTGCATTGGAAGTGCTGTCAGATGTCCTCATGCTTCCTTTGCTGTCTCTGCCAGGCTCAGGGGGTTGGAGTTTTTCTTCCAGCGACAGACCCTCCAGGACCAGGTCCCAAAGATGGAGGCCTTGCTGCTCTGGTGGATGACTCGCCACAGAAAAGGCTCCTAGCACAGAAAGCCACTCCACCACCCTCGCCTCTCCTGTCAGAACTGCTGAAAAAAGGCAACCTCATTTCAGCCAGCCCCCGACTGGTAAGTGGCAGCTTTGCTTTCACTAAAACGTCCAAAACATCAAAATTACCAGTAATTTCTGTGCAGTAAAACAATCAAAATGGCTTACAGTGTGAGACAAAATGATCTCCCCTATGAAAATGACTCAAATGTAAACATACTGGCATGTGAGACTTAAGTATGCTAGGGACAACTTAGAAAAGAATTATACATGCTGGAAGTGTGTCATTTGGTCAAATGAAACACAATTACAGCTCTTTGGTCACAGAGATGGTGCGTTTGTTTGGAAAAAGAAAGAGGTGTATAGCCCAAAGAACACGGTTTCCACAGGCGAACATGGAGGTGGCACTGTAATGCTGTGGATGTGCTTCAGTGCATCTAAATGAGCAGAAATGTGCCTCAAACTTGTTGAAATGTACACCAACTGACTCAGGGCTGTTATCACACAAAAGCATAAATGTATTATGTTTCCTTCCCTAATTTACACTGTAAAGTTGTTTAAAATTTCAGTATGAATTCACATGCTAATCATGAAACTAACCTCTACATGGCCTGCAATAGTGCTGATACCATTATTATTCAAAGCTGTTTTTTTAGCTTTTCCCTCTCAGTGGATCTGGTTTAAAATGCCCTTGCTTGTTTTCAGGTTGCAGAGGGAGACTCTACTGCAAGTCTTACAAATGGAGTTCAGACTGCCACAGCAACTACTGCCTTACCACCTGGGCACGAGGTCATTACAGGTAAGCATACTGTGGGACGTTAAGAGCTCTTGCATTGACATGTGTAGAAAAAAAATAACAAACAAAAAATACTGGGCAGGCAAAAAGATGAACCATGATGTTGTCATGAGCTACCTTCTACCAGTCACTGTCATTGATGTATATTCTATCCACACAACAGCAGGTTGTGTACAAAAATAATGACTCTGGGTAAGTACTTGTGCTTTTCAGTTCACATTTATCTATGTGTTGGTTTGCAGAGGGTGAAGCAGATCCTGCAGTGAAGGTAGAGCTTGGTGAGGAGACGGGACTAGTGGAAGAAGATCTTGTAGCAGTGTCTTACATGGGAGATGAACTGGATCTGGAGACAGTGGGAGACATCATTGCCATCATAGAGGAGAAGGTACTTTTTAAGATGCGTTAGAGATCAGATCAGTTTAGCTCCAAAATGCAGCAAGCATAGCCAGAAACGTTTTTCATATGGCCAATGGTGAACTGTGTCACCACAAGAAACATTTTCCGTAGATAATAATTTCTATCTGGTCATGGTCCCAGGTCGATGACTCTGTGGAGGCTTTGGATGCTGCAGCAGTGGAAGCAGCTCTTTCACTGTGTGAAGAGGCTGTTTCAGAGGGCCACACCCTTCCTGGCCCCTGGGAGACTCAAGAACTGAAGACTTCAGAACCTCCACCCACTGTTCAGGACTCCGATCCTCCACAGGAACCTCAGGATATAGCCACAATGTCTGCACCAACACCTGCCAGCCAGGAGACACAAAATCAGCTGGATGCTAAAAGAGAAGAACAGCTGAAGGGAAGCTGTGAGGGACCTGAGGTGACAGGAAGTGATGTCACTTCTTCTGTCGCATCTGATGATTGTGTCACAGGAAGTGAAGTTACAGAAGAGGGAGCCGCAGCGAAGGAGGCCACTGAAGCTACAGTGAAGAGTGAAGGAGATGAGTGGAGCCAGCCTGAGCCCAACCTGCCTTGCCTAGGTATATGGCATGTATACACACACACACAGAAGCAGTGCTCACATAAATGTGCTTTCTAACTCTCCTCTCTCTTTCCGCAGACTCTGAGGACAGTTCTGTGTCAGGAAAAGAGTCCAAGGTATCGGGTCACATGAACAAGATTAAAACATTTTTAAATGCTGTCATTTTACTTAATGTGTGTGTTGTGTAAACCAGGAAGTCAAAGAGGAAGAGGCAGGGAGTGAGGGTGACCCTGAAGAAGGGATGGAGCTGAAGGAGGAGTGTGGGGAAGGAGAAGGTCCTTACCTGTCAGAGGTGGAGCGGGCAGCCAGTGAGAGTGAAGACGGCTACGGCCCACCATCCCAGCGCTATACTGCAGATTCACTGGCCAGCAGCCCAGCCTCTTCTTCACAGCTGTAGGTGTCCATACTTTTGTGCTTGTAATAGTATCATGATACAGGTTATGTTGATGATGCTGGGATAGAGACCCCAGGAGCCCATGTCCTGAAGTAACCCCTGCCTTTGCTACGACCAAACACGTCTGAGAAAGGCTTCATTGAAACAAGATAGTGCTTAGCTGGCATTTGTTGTGAACATTCATGTCATGACCTCTGACTCGGATTAGGACTCATTTCTCTGAGTTAGTAGTTATTGCCAACATAAAAAGTCATGCCTCACAGTGAACAATCCTCTCCTCATTCTCACTCTGCTCTCACTTCCTCTCTCTCATCAGCTCTACTTGTGGCGAAGACCAGGAGGCAGTGCAGGCTCAGAAGATCTGGAAAAAAGCCATTATGCTGGTGTGGAGGGCTGCAGCCAATCACAGGTGGAGCTTTTTAAACACCTCTTTAAGTTTTGTATATACATACAGTGCACATTTAACTCAAAAACAAATGGAACACTGAGTATTCTGCAGCGGTGTTTTACTTCTGCTCATGTGCTACGTGTCTCTCAGATATGCCAGCGTCTTCCTGCAGCCTGTGTCAGATGACATTGCCCCGGGTTACCATAGCATTGTACACAGGTCAGACCACAAACACATGAATGTGTGTTAACTTCACCTACATACAAAAAATGATTGTATATTATTTCACAGGGTGTTCAATTCATCATTCAAAACAATATTAGATAAGATACTGCTGGCCTGTATTAAAGAAATCTGATGTTCATGCTTCAGCTAATAGTGATAAGATGTTAAAGAATCTATTTCCATCTGCTATCTTGCTTCAGACCAATGGACCTGTCGGCCATAAAGAAGAACATCGAGTCCGGTGTGATCCGTACCACAGCAGAGTTCCAGCGAGACATCATGCTGATGTTTCAGAATGCTGTCATGTACAACTCATCGGACCATGACGTGTATCACATGGCGTTGGAGATGCAGCGCGACGTCTTGGAGCATGTCCAGCAGTTCCTTGCCACCCAGCTCATCATGCAGACCTCAGAGAGCGCCATCTCCGCCAAGAGCCTCCGTGGCAGGGAGGGAAACCGCAAGCCAGGAGAGCCGGCTGAGAAGGTGGGTTAAGCTGACTGGATAAAAATCTGGTTTCGCTGGCAGGATTTTGATGGAGCAGAGGGCCATTAAAATCAAAACGAAACCTCCAAAATCCCTAAAGGCGCTGTTAATGTTTTGAACTTTGTACAGTATGTTGTATTAGCACAATTCAAGTTTTACAGCTTTTTGGTCAACCTTGACCTTTTTGAGCAAACGAGCAGGAGCTGTGTGAATGTTCAGGGCTTCCTGAAGAATGAGTCACATGGATAGGTGGTGGTAACATTTTATTATTGCTTAGAGCCACAGCATCTGTCTGTTGTTCTGCTAGGTATGACAATGAAATCAAATCTATTAGCAAAACTGCTGTAGTAATAACTTTGTATTTAAAATGCTGTAAATGTGAGTTATGGGGTGTTAATGAGGACAGTGTTTTTTGAATTGTTATGAAAGAGAAGAACATTCTTTCATGCATTCAAATGAAACCAGATTCATTAATATTAGAAAACACTTTTGTGGCATCAATTTAAAATGAAACAGTCCAGATGTGAATGTGAATAAAATGGCCAGAATTCATGACTGGGTAATGCCACACTTTTGTCAAAACCGCTGATTTAAAGCTGGAAGTCTTCGCTCACATCTGGAGTGTTTCCATTTAAATTCATTGTGGTGGTGTGCAGAAGCCAAATGCCAAACAATTTGGCAATGTTCCAATAATCATCAACCTGACAGAACTTTATTACGTCTGACACAATCATTGACTTTGTGTACAAACCCCTGTGCAGCTCAGAAACAAATGTATGTGCATCCATACACCTGCATTCTCCAAATGTCGGCCATGACAGCCGGTGTTGAGTTCCTAATACTTTTAAAATTATTATGTTTAAAATCTGGGGTCTGTAAATTATTTAGGCTGTTTTTAGACCCTCTTTCTTTCTTTATCAGTTAATTGTTAATCATCGTCTCTGTGTTGTTTCCTTCCCTGACTGTAGGACAATATGCTGAATACATCTAAACTAAACTGCCTCAGTTTGCGCAGAAAACATTCATCAGTTCTTTCTATGCCTGTATCATGCTGCACTCATTTTTTTACTGTGTGGCATATACACTATATATAGTGTGACGGTGTAATGTGGCTGGTATTATGAACCTGAAGCCTGTGCTGCACTTGGTTCAGTACAAGATTCTGTAGTATGCCACATGCTCAAAGGCTCAGGACCATGTATATTATATATTGTATATTTGCATTCAGATGAACCTCATATACAAGACAGACATACACACCTTATGCGTTTTATATACATGGCTTTGTTGTTCTCGGTATTGAGAGCGCTACTGTAATAATTCTTGATGTTGACTTCCCAGCTGAGTTATGTCCTGCATGCTGGCTGCCCCTCTCCTTACTAACTCCTGTCTCTCTGCCTGTGACTGGCTCCTGTGCTTGTCTGTGTTTTTTGAATATGCTACTTTTTTTGGTGTTCTGCTATCTCTTTCTCTTGTAATTGTAAGGAAATGAAAATCTTGTTTGTGTCTAGCAGCGTCCCTGCTTCTCATGGCATTTATCATGGTTTTAGGAAATGTCAGAAAAAAATCTGGGAAGACTGTAAGAAGGCCATAGTTTGATTTTGCAGACTATCTTTGAGCGTCTGTAGTTTGTGTAACGGCTTTGACTGAATTGAAGTCCTGATATATTTCATAGGAGCCATGATGGGAACTTTATGGTGCTTGTGAGCAGTCTTGAAGATCTGTGTGTGTGTGTGTGACTGTTTCTGTATGTGCCTGTTTGTCTATAGTCTTTAAATATGAATGTCACACTATCCTGACTGCAGCCTGTCTGCAAGCGGATATCTGTCCTTTTGTGTGTATGTGCCATGCTGAGGTCCCTCAGCGTGCCTCGAGTTTGACGCAGACTTATATGAAACTTGCTTTCTCACGCCTGTGTGTGTTTTCTTTCTCTTTCTCACTCCAATGTTTGTCCTCCTACAGGACAGTGTCCCAATGGCCTCTCCTGCTTTCCTTCTCTCTCTCTTTGTAAGTATTCAGGTTCTCGCTCAGATTTCACCAGAACCAGGCCTCGCTCTGTACACGCTTGTCCCAATGCAAACATGCACATCACCCTCAATGTGACACATTCAGAACACATCTGTCCTCTGATCTCTCCTCTCACTTCATTTCTTCTTTAGTCAACAAGGTGGCCCTAATAATTACACTGAAGAATATAAAGGGACAATATGCATGGGGGAAAAAGTAGTGCTGTTCCCTGTGTCCAACTGTATGACACAAACCGCTCTATTCTTTTTCTTCTCGTCGGATTGATGGAAAATTAATCACTTGATTTGTGAACACAACTTGTGGTACAAAGTACAGTTATATGAGGGTTGGTGCAGGGCATAGGCTATTGCCAAACTGTCATTAGTATTGCTAACCTGCTTCTTCTTATCCCACCTGAGATTTCCTCATTAGTCCAGGGCTAGTTAGCATGCTAACTTGAGTAGATGTCTTTGCAACATAATGCATACATTACTGATACATTTGAGTCATTTTTTAATGAGTCTTGTGTGCAGGTATTTTGTTCATATGTTGCTGTGTTTTCGCTTTTCTCTCCGCACATTAATCAAATTGAAAAATGACCTTTTGTGGACACTCTTTCAGCAGGAAGATGGTCACACATGTGTGCACAGGGAAAACTTTACTTTATAGGTGATTTAGTGCAGTGGTATACAGGGTCAAATTACTGCAGGTTGTACCCTAACAAAACATTTACATGTTTATACATTATTGTAGCGTTACCATTAGCACAGATCACTTCTACATAGTTCAGCACCACTGATATTGTTTGTAGGCTGCTGGAGCAGTAATGGCTGTCTGCAGGCTTCCTCCTGGCCAACACAGCTTTAGGGTTAAAGTTATATTACCTTCCTGTCAGTTATATATGATTAAACTTTAAGTTAAACTTTGTATGTCTATCTAGAATTGACCCATATTGGACTTGGGAAAGTTTTGTTCATTTTTGTTCATGGGCAGCTGTTACTAGCCAGGCCGGTGTGATGGCAAATACAGAAGATGGTGTTAATCCAAATATTGAGGTGTGAAACGCGTCAAAACAAAGTCGGTGCAAAAAAAGTGTAGTATAAAATAATAATTAGCTGTCCTTCTCTCTCACTCTCGCTCTCTTTTACAGTTCTCACACACACACATTGTCATACATCCTTGAACACACTGTCTGTCACCCTCATAAACTTTTCAGTTCTGTTTGCACACAGTATTCTCAACAGAAATGCACACACAGGCTCCAGTAACCATCACCCAAGCTTCCGTCAACCTTCGGTTAACGACCCCATGCCGGTTTCCTGTATTTTCTGTTTCTGGGTGATTGTCTATGTCTCTGCATGTTCTAATTTCTGTTCTCCTTCTTTTCTTTTTAATATCCCTTCTTTTGGTCATCATTATTTTTTTCTGTTTTTCATTTGGGGAAGAAGCCTTCCAAGGTGGACTGTGCTGTGTTTTGTGCGGAACGCAATCACACAAGGAAGCCCGCCAAGGGGCCTCCCTGCACTGTAACAACCGGCCTGTTAACATCCGACGTCTACACCCTAATGTTAAACCTTTCTTCTGCTCCCTCTCTTCCTTCCTGTTTCTCCCTACCTGTCTCTCTCCTGTAGGATGGAGGCACCAGGGGCCGCCGGAGTGCAATGGAGGCTGACCTCAAAATGAAGAAATAAGAGTGACGTTTCAGAGAACCAAGACTTGTAATGAGACAAAGAGCTGCTCCTGGGTTGATGGAAGGTGGAGCTGAAAACTTACTGGTCACTTTGGTTGTTTTCCAGAGAGGACAGTGCAGTCTCTGTGCGCCTCGTTTGTGTGTGTACATACACACACACGTCTTCAATGTGTACCTTTGGCATAGCTGAAGAGTGTATGTGGATCCTTGTCAGTGTGTAAGACGGGCTGCGCACACCCATTCATAACATCACTTTCATCACGTCACCAGTGAAGGCAGTAGGTCATCACGCTCAGATGAATACAATTTTCACCAGCAATGTTTGTTTGGGATCAAATGGTAAAAAGAGGGACTGGTCACATTTGATCATACTGACATTGTTACCTAAAAAACCCCAATAGATATGTCTTGCAACAAACTGAGCACAGCTTCTATGAGATGAACAGCAAGTTGAAAAAAACATAATATACTGCTGCTTGGCTGACACCCCAAGAGGCTTGATCACCGCTGAGATGTATAAGTTGCCTTTACACATCGAACTTTCTGTTAAAAAGCCCAAGACTTTAAATTCAAACACATAAAATTTGCCACTGGGATATAGCCTATCACAGTAAATGATTTATTGACATTCAAGTAACCGTCAACAGCGTCACGTGTTGACATTTGGCAATAGACTTGTACATCAAGGCGTGTCCTTGAAAGCACCATGAAGCAGAGCTTTAAACTGCACTTCCCCAGAGTAGCTGCGCCCTATAACAATACTGTAACTTTGATTCATTTCTTTGACTTGGAATAAACGCCTCAGCTCTTTTCATGATGTAGTGAAATACTCTGAGGCCTGTAGCTGCCCTTGAATGTAGGAAGGACCCAACATGACACGAAGGGCAGTGATGTAAAATACAGGTGTCAGCTAATAGGCTGGATCTTAATTGTTGAGACAGCGCTGATTGATTCCTACTTGTCCCTTAGGTTGTAGCCAGTGTGTGCTGTGTAAAAAAGCATAAGACATGTGTTTGTGTGTTTGATGGAAGTACAAAAATCCATTTTTGTACCCGAGGTCCTGAGGTGTTGTTTTGTTTGGGTAGCTGTGTCATGTTCTCTGTTGTACATTTGTTAAATAAAGATTTGAGCTAAATGTAGAATAGGGTACAGTTCTTGTCTTTATCAGAGAAAGTAAAACATACAAGTAAAGAATTCATGTATAATTTATTTTACAAACTCAGGAAAAGGACCCGCCCGGTCCTGGAATAAATTTGACATGTTTACAGCGTACATGAACACATTCAGCCGTCCTGTGCAAAATACTTAACATGAAAAATAACGTGACAGAAGTTCAGTGCATTTTCTTAGTGGAAATCATGGATGACCGGACTGGCAGAGGAGTAGAGCTTCCTCTTCACCAGCCGGTATTCTGGCCTCAGCTTCAACACTTTGTTGGTGTCGAAGATGTGCTTCAGCGGCGGCCAGCCGTCGTCCTTATCAGCCTTAAACACCACGGAGAGTTCAAATGTGGGGGTGACGGTCTGGTCAGGAGAGATGCACCCCACAGACTTCAGGCCATCTTTGTTCTCGACGTAGAGCTTGACGGAGGCCCCGCGCAGCCCGCAGGGCTCATCGGCAGAGGTGTGCACCACATCCTGGCCGACCCTGCTGGTCATGTGACGGGGCAGGAGCAACACCTGACAGTGTAGGATGGAGGCTTTGGCCTCCGTCAGGCAGCGCTCTATCTGACCAGTCATCTGCTTCTGAAGGAGCTGCTGTTCGTGCTGCAGACCGGCATCCAAGTCAGCAACTGTGTGAAGAGACGGACCATTGTTAGAAAAGTCATTTCATAGTGTTTATACCTTTGTGTAAGGCTGGCATCCATGCAGGCCTCTGACGTCATCTAACTTTTGTCACATCATGTGATGAATGACTTGTGACCTTAAACAGTGCAAGTCATCGGAGTGAAAGCTCTGGCATCAGCTCAGTGTGTCATCATCTGAGACAGACTACTGAATGATAGAACTACGTGTTCTTCCGCTACACTCAATAGTTCTGGCTACAGAGATGACTTTCTTTAACAATGGCGCATTGATATTTAAATGTGTACATAACTCGCGCTGTTCAAATGAACTGTTTTCTGTCGACTTTTTATTCATTTGTTTTACTTTGAACATCAAAACAAACTTTAAGCCACTTACAGGCTGAGCTGTTGTCTCTCTCATCGCAGCTGTCGAGGCTCCCCCGCCGGGCTGCGGTCGTCTTTCGGGCCGGAGCTTTGACATGACAGAAGTACTTTCCTATCATCTCTACGACGCTGTCTTCTTCTGACCGGACGGACACTCCGTGTCCAAAGAGCAGGGCCGCGCTATACACCATCCCGATTCCTGTCCGTGTAGCTCCGGTGTCCCCTCCGAGCGTGTGGTCCCTGTCTTCTCCATGTAATGCCTGGGCTGAGCTGTGCGGCTGTCGGAGCTGTGCGCGGAGCATTTATACCGGCGTTGCATCAGCTGAGCTGCGCGCTGTCACGTGTGGGCGGAGCTTACCGGTTCCATCGAGAACGTTCCTGATGCGAGTCTCACGCAACGGCACGCGGAGGTTGCACAGGGAGGAGCTGTGCGCGGTCACGTACGGTCAAACTGGTCCAAGTACTCCAAGTACTTTTATACTTTAAGTTACTAATGTCATATTACAACACTGTCCCTGCCTGGAGATCAGCGCGGTTCTCATTTAGTCCACTATATGTATCTGATATTACAGATGAATCCACAAACACATGGGCCGATGTAACCATTCATAGGCATCAGACTGTGTTAGTTCTAGTCTAAATATAAATAAACATCTGTAAAGTGGCAGATGAAACGTTACAGTTTAACAAAGTGTTAAATAGAATAATAACATTTTTTGATAATTCCACCAAGTTACATTGGAAGAACTATTGGAAGTAATAAAAGAAAAGAAAAGGATCAGATTTTCACTACACACCCAAACATATCATGAATCACAATATATATAGAAATGAAAGTAATAGAAAGTAATACGATCATTCACATCCTTAGCAGAAATGATTTCTGAGGTGCTGGCTTGTTTACATAGTGTTCTCATGTGGTGCTTATAAATGTCGTAATTATAACAAATATAATACATTATCTTATGATAATTCAAAGTCCTAACCTTTCTCTATTTACACTTCACTGTAGTTCTGTCTATCAGGAAATGTGTGTCTCCTCCTTCCAGGAAATTATCTCCAGACACCAGACCTATAAAAAACGTACCCAAGAGTCCACTTCAATAAAGCAGTATAATACTCCCAACACCAGCATTCATCTATCAGAAGTTTTCTTGTTATTAATTATTTTGCACTTTAACATAAGATGTATGAATTGGCATAAAATCCGATGACATATAGGTTCTGCTGGAAATACACAGACCTATGACTAATTGGCCTACACACTGTGGTTACAGTGGGTGAACCGTCAGAACAGTTAAGTATAGCCACACAGTGTCATACAGAGGACGTTTCCTTTTCTTTAGAAAAATAATTTGCTAAGAAGTTAAATATATTTGTAAATTTATAACTATGTTAGTATTTCATAACATAAGATTGGAAATTTCTGTTTATATTGTTTATTCACAGAACAAAACATTATTTATCCCCCATCAAACTATCTTTACTGCTTCAATAACCATAAAACACCAAACTGCTTTCAGTCAGTATCAGGTCTAGACGCGGCGCCCTGAACTTTGTCTTACTCACAGGTGAGTAACATGGTCTGATGCACGTCATTCAGACACACACACGTATCTGCAGCAGCGCAGGGAGTCCATCCACACAAACTATCATCGCCCCTTTCTTTCCTTCACCTAAAATTTAGATTACACTAAAATGTCCCACTAAATACGATCCATACTGCTGTGTCACTGTGTCAGCAGTTTTATATTGCCACCTTGTAACACTAAGAACACAGTAGAAGTGTATACACGTGTATTTAACTTAATGTGCAACCGTTTCCCAACCTTGGTTCTAAACCAATCCATTTCCTTAAAGCCCACTATACTGACGTGACATGAGCTCACGCTCTGTCTGTCTTAGGTTAACCTCTCTCACCTGACTCACCTTCTTGAGAAATCCCATGCTGTGACATCACAGTTGCCAACCAATCACATTCTGACAAGGCACCTCGTCAAATGAAGGAAGTGTCTTTCAGGGGAACTGCAGGGAAACGCCTGTGTGGTCACTGTGTAACCAGTGCTAACTGTGGTTCTGTGGAATTATTTAACCAACTTTAACTTTATTTTTTTTGTAGATCCTAAATGTTAACGTAGAAAAAGTAAATGTTTGTATGTAGTGTGCCACTTAGTTGTCCCTTAAACTAAAAACATGGCCCACTTGTGTCGATACGTTCGGGCCGTTCTCTTCACTGCTCAGCCCGTGTCCTGCTGTAAACTGCTGCTGTCACCCTGTTATCATCCATCCATCAGCGTCAGTGTGTCAGCTGATGTCAGCTGCTTGGGATGTAGCATGGAAAACTGGTCTGACCTGTCTCAGTCATTCATCTTTGTGGCCCAACTCAAGCTCACATGTCTGCAGCCAGTGCTGCGTGTTGTTGTTGTTTTTTAAATCTGACAAAGACACAACAAGATTAATGCATAAGGATGAGGTATTGATACACACTCAGTGCTATCATCCTCATACTACAATGCACCTTTCGGGCTCCATCTTGTATTATATGATGCAATGATGATGATAAGCGACCAATAAAGCAATTTCCTTTCTATAATTTTTAAATATTGATTTCACAACTTGGCCTGGAAATGTGCTGTAATTTAGATTAAACTGATTAAAAGCAGCTGGCTTAGAGAGCTCCACACTGACCTGTCAGCTCGAACCACATTCAAACACTCCACACTGTCATTTCTGTTTCTCTTGTAATTAACATGTTCCCTGCAATAACTCATCTGAATGTGCTGTGAAACTGTAATGCAGCGTGGTTTGGATCAGATCCCTCCGTCCTTCTCTTCACCTCTCTCTTGGCAGAAGAGGCGTACAGGCTGTAAACACATCTGATGCAACCCTGCAGAGCAGTTTCAGCGACTGTGCTCCCAGGCATGAGGTGCGTTCATGTGAGATGCAGATAAACAGCCTTTGTGTCAGGTGTCTTGTGACTGATCCTTTTGTTTATACAGGCCTTAAAACACATCTTTGTTTTCTTCCCACTGCCTTCCACCCTTTTCTTTTATCCCAACCTATGAATAAGCTTCTCTTAAACATAAAATTTTAAAATCTTTTTCTTACACTTACTGTTTATTCTTCTACAGGTTGCATGGTATATCCACTCATGGTGGAGGTTTTATTAAGGCCTCTTTAAAATATCATTGATGTTAAAAAAAATAAATAATAGCCAAGTCAAGAAACCTTTGCTATACTCATAATTTAACTGTGTAATACTAGATGGGAATATAATGCCCTAATCTCAGGGTATCAGAGTACGAGTTGTGACTGTTTCAAGTATGTGTTTTATTCTATTTCTCACAATCTAAAGTCATACACAGCCGATAATTCAGGTAGAGTTTACAAGAGGAGTAACTGTTGTCTGATTGCTGTGTGTTGGTTTCTCCTTCATGTTTCTCTGTGGTAGTACTCGGTGTCCTCGACAGGTTCCTTCAGAGGCTGAGGCCTCTCCAGGCTGATCATGAGCGTGGGCTCCCTGCTCATTGGATCTGGGTGGCGCCACTCGCCGTTTCTCAGTGAAGTGCCCTCTAATGGATGTGCCTTCTCTTGGTGTGGAGGCGGACCAAGACAGAACTCCTCTTTCTGCTGCTGCTCTAAGTGTCTGAGGATGGCCTTGGACAGGAAGTGAGGGTCTTCATCGTGTTTGTCTAGAGAGAGTGGATAAAAATGTATCGGTATGTAACCAGTTTCCAGTCCTCAGTCATCATAGAAAGTTCACATAAGGCCAGTATTAACTGAACTAAAGCCAAAAAATAACACCAACACTCTGACCTTCATACTTTACATAAGACAAAACCTCTTTTAAAACACATCAATTTCAAAAGCGTCTATAAATACACAAATCCTGATTGTCAGTCCTTGTGGGGAAGTGGATAAGCTAAAAGCTAAAATCCTCCTAAAAGCAGCCTGTGCCATGCTCAGGATGTGCACAAAGTTCATACACACATATGTATCTGTCTTACCGTTGAGCAGGATGAGTTTGTAGCGGTTGCGGCACTCCAGCGAGTGCTCCAGGATCTCCTGCAGGGTCCTGTAGAAGAGCAGAACCTGCTGTCTGCGCTCAGGCTCCCCAAAGCCAGCGCTGCTCTCCTGGGACATGCTGTAGAGCGTTAGCAGAGGAGTCGCATACTCCACCACACACTCATGGGCCTGTTTACACACACACATAAACACAAAGAGACACCCAGAGGAATGCATTTTACTAGACAGATAATCCTTTAAAAGCTGGCGGCACTCTGATTGTCAGGTTGTGCAGGTAGATGGTGCTGTTGCTGTGCTTTAATGTGGTCCTTCTCCACTGATACATTCTGAGGTTTAACCAGCAGGTGGTGCTGATGCTGTGCTATTGAAGGAAACCAGCCTGGTGGAGGTGATGTACCCTACTCCTGTCAATATGCTCAATATACTGTATGTTGTATACAAGCACACTAAAGTTTTGAAGTTTAATTATCAATCCTGCCAACAAAACTATCAGTGATGTTAAATTTAAAGGCAATTGAAGTAAAAATAGATGAGTTATAGGCTACAGCTTCCGTTGTGCGCCTGTGCTGTTCAGGTCTTTGAGTGATCATGCAGATAGTTTGAGGTTTGTAGCTTTTGTGAAATTTCTGTTTCTGGTTATTGAAAAGGTCCAGCCAGCACTGTTAAAAAATCATCACAATCATCTCTGTCTTATCACCTTAATGGTACACTGTGCAGTTATCCACAACAAACTCCATATCAACAAGGTGTCAGCTCACTCAGGCCTGAGGCCTCACCTTGACGACAAGCAGATTCAGTGGATAATCTGAGAAATAATCTGCCATTTCTGAGGCAGATCCTGAGAGGTTTATGAGGGATCTGTTGTCGGGATGACTGGGTCCACAACAGTCAGCTAGGGATGTAACAGTGGAGCCAAATCAGCGAGGTCTAGCCTGGACTAGACCCTCTAGAACAGGGCCACAGTTTTACAGGGCCTCACTAATCTTAGCACTGCAGAACCTGCCTTCCCTTTAAAGCTCCAGCTAACAAGTCACAGTGGTGATGATGGCTTGAGTGTGGATTTTAACTTTAACATTATTTATCTTGGTACTGGGAGTGGAGCTGGAGTCTGTGGTGGAGGTGACGGAGAGGAGGATACTCAGGAAACTCCTCAGTATTCGTAACAACACGTCTCACCCCCTGCACGAAACACTGCTGTCCTACAGGAGCACATTCAGCGGTAGACTGAGACTACCGAGGAGCAGCACAGAACGCCACAGGAGGTCCTTCCTGCCAGTGGCCATCAGACTGTATAACTCCTCCCCTTTCTGTAGGGAGAAGCGCTAGATAATCATGTCAGGCATCACTGTCATTCCCTCCACTGGTCTATATTTATGCTTACTTAGCACCTTACATCTCCATATTGTATCCATGTATCATATATTGTGCTCATACTGCGTACTGTACTCTTATTTTTGGATTATAGTGAACCTTATACTCTTATACTCTGTACTTAACTGCATGTAATGCAACTTGATACCTTTGGCACAAGAATTTCCTTCGGGATTAATAAAGTTTTATCTTATCTTATCTTATCTCATTCAGTTAGTCTTTTGTGGCAATGTGAAGATGTGTGTGTTATATAAATGCTTATACACGCAAACAGAAACAGCCCCTTGAGTCTGTCACTTCACTGTGACTCTCGGTCTGTGTCACATTCAAGCTGTGCAGTTTTTACAAATCTGATCAAAGGGGGAAATTTTAGCACACTGAGTCTTTCAGCCCACTCAGGCAACAAGGAGGCCGGCACTGAGCTGAATTACTGCATCATCAGCTTACAGCTATCTGCAGGTTCTTTTTATTTGATTGAATATTGACTTAATATATTCTTATTTAAAACCTGACTATGGAATCTGATAGAGTCTGTGTAGTCTGTGTATCACTTACCTTCCCGTTCTCGTCCATTACGCTGTAGACACTGTGCTTGTAGACCCGCCCCCGGACCCCTGCCCTGTTTATCTCATTGTTTGGCAGGTTGTCATAGAAACGGATGTTGTGGTCCTCGTCCTCCAGTTTGTGTGAGATGTTGGCATTAAGAGGGACAAGGATGAGGAGCTTCCTGGAGCCTCTACCCCGGAAGGGTCGGCTGGCCCAATGTGTGGCACAAAACGCCTCAATGGAATCTTGCAAACCTGGAAGCACACACACACACACACACACACACATCAAATCTCTCATGTTAGTAGGAAGGAGTGCAAGGTGCAGTAGTATGACCTTATAAACCCCAAAGGACAGCAGCATTAAGTGAACTCTGGCGTTCAAATTCAAAGACATCATTTGAATGTAGAACACATTTACATGTGGGGTGTGGATTTTGACTTTACTGACATGGCAGCACCAGGCGCAGGTATCCCAGGTAGAAGGACCAGGCCAGGCCATGGGCCACATTCATCTTCCTTCCCTCACTCATGTCTGATACCTCCACCTCCGACGGACCCTGCACACAGACCGCAGACACAGCCACAAGGATGTCACAACAACTCACCTCTGCTCAGGAGCCACCTGACACCTTGCAGAAGCTGCCCTTTGCTATGTAGGACAAATGTATTTTTACGTGGAATTCAGTACAAATGAAAAGGGACAGAGGTGGCTGCAGATAAGCCGGAGCTGGATTTGAATCTTAAAAGCTGTCAGTTTTTGGAAGAGTCTAAGGGAACAGCGAGCTTTGTTCAAAATTATACAGCAATTCTTTGAGGACAATGTGAGTGCTCTTGTCGTTCTTGCTGATGAAGGCATATTTTCAGTCTATTTTTACTCCAGAAACGCCATATCAATTATAATCATCTGATGCTTCAGGAAGTCTTACATAGGGACCGGCCTTTTTAAAGTGCAGTCATACAGCTATTAGCTCTCAGATGGAAATTCAGCGTTGCTATGCACGATTTTCCAGTTGTGCAGGATAGAAGGTCAATTAAAGGTCAGTAGTTTAACCACCTGATATCATTTTAACAGTAGTGGTGATATGCTACACATTAAAGGACTAGTATGTAGGATTGAGGAAATGGAATGTAGTAGCTCATCTGCTCATAAAAAAACATTGCAGCATTGTAAACAATGATCTGTCTCCCTCTCAGATGACCATGTAGACGTCTCTGTACTTGTATATTCTATTTATACTGGAGTTCATGCCCGTTGCCATCATATCGATTTAAACATGAAGTGAAGGATTCCTAGGATTGACTTCATGACTGAAACATGCCATCCTGTGAACAGCATTGGTATGAGGTGTTTAAAAAGCCTGATACATGTAGTCAGGTACTTATATGGGATAATGTCAAAGCTGCATTATAGGAGTTGTTTTTTTCTGTGACATTCAAAAGTTTGCACTATTTTTATATGAACACACAAGAAAGACTGTGCTCATTGTGTGCCAGAGTCTGGCCCTCACCAGGACTCCCAGGCTTCTGAACAGCGCGTAAAGAGTAGAGACCAGGGCAAGGAGTTCCCAGCATTGGCCTTTGTGTGGCAGAGGGTGTCCAACCACGTACAGCAGGAGGCCTGCCAGCCCTGCAGTCAGCAGGGTCTTTCCCCCCAAGCCACAGGCTGGCAGCATGTGGCTCAGCAGTGATCGACCTTGATACCTAATAAAAAGGAAGGTAACGTTGGTGTTAGTATGTATATTTGTATGTATAGCTATAGGTATATATACACACACAACCAGCTGCTGAAGGAGAAATCTTTAGCTACTAAATATACACCACTGTGTGCGTCTGCAGGTTGGTGCTGAACAGGAAGTGGACAGTGCTTTTTTAAAGCAGAGCAGCTGCCTGTGGCATTTTCAAAACCATGAAACAAAAACAGTTCAATCTATCTCAATCTCGGAATATTAGTCTGTCTCTGGATTCATTCTCAGACTTTAAACACTAATCTAGTTAATTGATTGTCACGTGCACACACACACCTGTGCTCTCACCTTGTCTTTGAATGGTGCAGCATCTCCTCTGCCAGTTGACAGAGCCCGTATAGCAGAGGGCCAAGGGTTAGGATGAGGATCGCTATGGCAACCCAGCTCAAAAACCTTTCAGGGGATAAAAACAAAATGTTTCCTATTGTCATAGCGACCATTGCTGCAGCACACACCTTGGGTAAATTCCCTCGTGGCCGAGGGATGAGAGCATCCTGGTCCCGGAGGCACTGCATCTGTCAGGAAACAGTCGGTGTCATTCTCTGTAAATACATACACAGGTGCACTGACTGCACCAACTTAACTTGAAGAATACTAAACCAAAAAGTTCTAGCTGTAAACATCCTATTGATAATATTAAATCAATACATATTCACTAGCTTTCATTATCCAAATATATTTTTCCAGCAAGGGGACTGAGAAGCACAACACATGTTATTATAGTATTTACTAAACAATTATTTGTCATTTTACTGTACTGTAACTACTTGGCACGTCTTTGATTAGTCTTTGTAATTTTTTTTGTTCCACAATATTTAACTATGAACACTGAGAACGAGACAGCATGCACTGCTGTTACAGTATGTCCTTTGTAATGTGCGTTTGCTTTTCTTCTTTCATCTTATGTGATGCAGTGTGGAACACTGGAAGGCTGGGCACAGAGAAGTACTGTGGAATACTAGACTGATGGACGGTGGTTGAAATGAAGCCCCCACATACATCTGTCTCGTGAGTGACTTAGGAACTATAATGTTGTAATGTTGTACATCGGTTGAGATGACAGCATGTGTATAGGTGTATGTTCAGAATTATTGCACTTTTAGAAGCAATGCAGCACTTTGCCATTTTAATAAAAATATGCATATGTTTTCCAGCTTTACTCATTTTGTCTGTGCATGTGTGCATTTTTTTATTTCTTTATTAATAATATTTATTAAAACAGACATTAAAACATTTAGCATCTCACTTAACTCTCAAGTATGTGTCATTTTTCTCCTAGTGAACCATGAAGGAAACATTTCCAACAAAACTGAAACTAAAATGACACAAATTTGTCTCACAAGTGGTTGAAGAGCAAGCTTTGAGCGATAACATTCATTCCTCTGGGTATTTACATGGAGTTAGTGAGACCAAAATGAATAGTTCAGTGTTGTTTCCGCTTCCAAAGACACTGAGCTGAATGATCCTTTACCATATTTCTCCTTTTCTTGTCCCTTTGTATTGGACAGCAGATTTGAAATGTGTCTATCTAGCTTGCTTCTCACTCGTAACTTGACTGTAGAGTGTTGGGAGTGGCGCATTCAGATTCAGAGGAGATCTGAGACGAGAGGTTTATTGTGTTGAGCTGGTCTGAACTTAATCAGCCATGGCAGGCTTTTTGCACCAGTCCTGTCTTGCTCACTTTAACCTCAAGTGAAGCTCTGTGGCTAAAAGTTAAATTCAAATAAACACTGAAACAATAACTACATAAGCAAATGATTCAAAGGTAAACTGGTTAAGATTTTCAAGCCACAGCATTTCTATGGAATTGTGCTTTGTCAGATATACAAGAAGTTTACACTCAAATTCAAAGTAGATCCTCAAATCTCTGTTACTCAATATGTCTCACTCTAGTGTGTACAGGATACTAAAAGTCTAAAACAAACAAATATAATGTAATATAATGTAAGAGCTCACCGTGGTATGTGATCCGGACAGAAGGGTCTGGTCTGCTGCTCTTTCTCTGCCTCTCTCCTCTCCTCTCCTCTCTCCACGCCTTCTCTCACGATTCATTACTTTCACTTTCATTTTCTCATTTTCTCATTATTAGAATAACCATAACCGGGGAGAGCTGTGGAAGAAAAATGTTCATGTACTGTTAGATTTGCTCTCAATATGCAAGAGTCCTGGTACTTCCCAGAATCAGGGAAATGTTTAAGTTCAAGGGTTGAAGAGCTAGGTTAGGACGGCTTGACTCGGTTGAACTGGCTATGTACCTAAGAACAAGCCGATTGATAAGCAGATGTGGAAACACACACAATGCCAGAATTAGTTGCCCAATTTGGACACACACACACACACACACAGACCACGCATACACACACACAGACAGGCTTGGCTATGAAAGATCATCACACATGTTTATGAAAGAGGAAGTTTTGTGTGCACAGAAATATAGATTAAACCATTAATCGTTGTATAATTTAGATAGATTAGATTGGATTGTGTCACATGTTTTCTGGTTTTAACTGGTGTTTTATGGAAGAGTGTTTATTGTGTTTCATATGAGCCACTTGAATTAGGACTGAACCTCTTCAGATACCTCACATTTTTTTGTCATTGCTCCTAGTGTTGAACTGAAAACAGATATATAAACACTAGACGTACATTTCTTCAGAGCTTATTCTCACATACTACAGGCTTGTGAGCTTTTTGTTCACTGGATTCATACATAATACACTGTATTCCAACAAATATTTGCCATACTAACTGCTGCTGCTGTATTTGTTTCGTTTATTCGAGTCACACCACATCTGGACTTAGTTCTGGGGATGAGTAATGAAACATGCCTTCTCAAGCAGCCAGTCATAAAGAAGCATTTAGACAAATCATCTGTCATACAAGCAGGTTGCATTTATTGTCTTGTTCTGTAATTGACCCTTTTCCTCCTTCTTTTAGATACACCTCTTTATGTGAAAGAGGAAGTCCCCATACACCAGACTTTCCCTAATGGCCCTTCAAAGCTTAAAAATTACAGACAACCCCTGGTAAAGGTTCAGAAGGTCTTGGGCCATATTCACAAGGATTCTTTGTGAATATGTGAACTTTCCATTAGTGGTGACGTTCTGAGACAATTCTCAGAATTACATTACATTTTCTGAGAATTTTCCCTTATAATTAAGACTAATTCCCAGTAAAGATAAAAGTGATTCACAGAACATCTCAGCCCTTACGAGAAGTCTTAAGGTGAAAAACTCTTAAGGAGGACTTTTAAGATATATAGGCTGAATTACATCTAAGCCATTTGTGTTTATGATCACATCATCATTTGAGACTACAAGACTTCCTGTCAGTGTCTATGCTGTTTATATTATTAGGAACGTATTCTCATGTTCTTAAATCAGTTTTAAGCTATGAGAGATGTTTTTAGGTTCAGACAGGAGCTCTGTGAGGGGATTCTTAGAATGAATACAGCCCCGGGTGTTTTATTCATGTTTTTAAAGCTTATATGTTACAACATGACCAGCAACTGCTTTAAGTATGACTGGTGAATACCTTTTCTATCGGTTTCAATATTCATCCTGATGTGAATTTGAACATTCATATGTCTATTACCTAACAAAGGTTCAGTATGAACAAAGCCAGAATACATTGATACAATGTGAATCATCACCAACAGGTTTGTTAAGTTTGACTACGGCAGGTTGGTTGTGATTTATGTGTGTGTGTGTATTAGGAAATAACAGCAAAGTATCCATACCAAAGGTTCATGCATATTTTATTCAAGAGTAAAAAAGTGGATCGTCCCATGGGGCATGCTTACAGTGTTAGTGACTGGGGAGTCAAAACAGAAAGAGAGCAGAAAAAGAGAGAGAGAAAGAGAGGTAGAGAAACAGAGAGAGAGAGAGAGAGAGAGAGAAATAGAGTAAGTCAGAACCGTGGCACAATTTCTATGGCACAGGGTCTCCCAGGGGGGTTCACCTCTCCCAAAGAAGCACAAGATCAACCAAGGAGCAACGCAACATAAAGAGCAACCAGCAGAGAGAGAGAGCTTAAATATTAAGAATAATGTCCATAATAAATAGAATCATAATAATCATAGAATCATAAATATCATCAAATAACAAGAGGAATCATCAAGAATTATGATCAGAGAGAGTACACTTTTTTTCCTTTAAGTTGTGACGGCAACACACCAGCTCTTCTGTTAAAATGTGTCGGCTGCTTTTTGCTTGGAACAGCGCAAATTTTAACCATGCAATCATGCTTTTGGCTGCCTGAATGCCTGTGCCTTTGTATATAGTATGGTCATTCATCAATGCTAGTTTAATATTAGTTTATCGTTATTCATAATTATCATTAAAAACAACTCCTGTACATCGACAAAGAAGAGAGGAGAGAACGTGGACTTGACACTTGGAATAGAAGCGTACTGTCATTCTGTACAGCGTCGAAAGAAACCGGAAACACAGGTTGTGAAAAAAAATGTGGAAAAAAAAAACAAACAAAAACAAACCAAAATGAATACAAAAAAAATAAATAAAATTAACATTATGTACAAAATAAATGATTCATTATACCTCAGTTCATTTATATTAGCCAGAAAAACAAGAAGAAAAAAATTCCTACCATAGTGAAACACAGAGCACAAATATAATCTTCACATTATTATCAAAGAACTTAACTCTGCATGCACTGATGCGTTAATATAAATGCTTTACAAAGACCTTTCTCTTTTTGACTTCTTCTTGTTGTCTTGGCTGCTGCATTCACCAGAAGAGTCTGTTTCCTCTGTGTAAATATCATTTGCTGCTTTTGAGGCCGGAGGTTCCAGCCATCACTGCTCTTTGTTAGTAGACAGCAATACAAGAAGAAAGGAGGATGTAGAAAGAGAATGAGTGGAGAATGACTTCACATTTCAACCTTGCCCCCCTGGCTCCCTCACATACATAAAGCATCCTACTTACTGCATCTTGCATCCAAATGCATCAGGTGTGCAATAAAACCTCTCTATGTATCCTATTTACACACAAGAATTAGGGAGAAACGCATCAGATATGATCCAGGGGCCCAGTTTCAAGCCTTTCCCGAGAGCTAACTTGGCCAGGGACCAGAGTTTTGGAGGGGGAAAACCTCCACTTGACTTCAAGTGGAGAATGCGTGCAGTGTAGTGCTACAAAAGCAAACGGGAATCTCCTCCAGAGAAGAAAACGGACAGCGAGGGCTCAGATTAGACTGCAGCTGAGATGATCTGCGCACATCTCCTGCCAACAGATAAGCCACCACACCACACTTTAAAAAAAAAAATGTTTCTCACGGTTGCCTGGCTGATGGTGAGATCTGCTTGTGTTTGCAAACAAAAACACTTTTTTTTCTTTTCTTGTTTTTTTTTTCGAATATAACCGCACAGACACTTACATGTTGAAGCATGTGCACGCACGCAGGCAGGCATTTCCACAACTCTATAAAAATCAAACTACGTTTGGTTCCACTTCCTGCTTTTTGGGATGCAAACAGGAAAAAGAAGCATACATATCTTTAATGCCCCCCCCCCACAAACACACACCATTGACCTTAACCCCACCCAACCCCCTCCCTGTGACAACGTTTGTCCACCTGTCCACCCCGCCTCAAAAGACACACACCACCAACACCGGCACATCATGCTGACACTGTCAACCCACTGGTGATTCCCAACATACAAGGTGAACAGCAGCAGTTCCTCCTGTTTTGCATTGAGAATGTTTTTTTTTTGGAGCTTCTTTCCTGTTGTTGTGCAGGATACATGGGAGTTGTAGTTCTCTATATAGGGCCGAACAGTTCAGTGAAGAGATTCAGCCATTGGTGGTATAAAGTCTTGGTACGCTCATGCCGTTACATAATAGATGAGGGCAACGCAAAAAGTGTGGGAAGGTAATTGTGTGTGTGTGTGTGTTGTCTGTAGCCTATTTACTGTACCAAATACTGTGTGTGTGTGTGATGCTGATTGTGTGTATATATGCCTATGTACACGTATCTATAAATATGGTACCATATCAGGAACCAAAACTGCGAGCATATGTGTCTGGGCATGTGGGAGTGGATGTCCATCACTGTATATTGCTGTTACTGTCGGTCCCATTGGGCTCTCCCATGTTCATGCGTCCCATCGACAGGCCCACGCTGTTGACGGTGTCACGGCGCGGTGGCATCCTCTCGTTGATCCGGTCCAGACCTTTGGCCTCCTCAAAACTGCTGATCCGATGCTGCGGGGAGAAGCCTCTGATGGCTGTAGAGACAGACACAAACACACACACATGCACGCAGGCAGAGTTAATATCTCTGCCAGAATAGTTTGTAGAATCTTGTGTATCCAAACCCATGGAAGCTTTGAAGCAAGAAATCAAAGCACCATCTGTTATTCGACGCATTCATTCTGATTGAATTTACCCTTTTCATTTGAAGAACCATAAAGAACAATTTGACCCCGATTCTTTAGCTGACAGTCGTTTCGGGTTTGGATAAACAAAGTTCTCTCATAGACTCACATGGACACTACAAACTCCACACACATCAGCCAGAGTTCATCTGTTGTCTGAATGCTGAGCTAGGATTAGTTTGACCTTGCGGCTCACAATGAAAGGGATACTCAGTGCAACCTGGCCATTGATCCTAGATCAGTAGTCTGAGACACCTGGTGGAGAAGCTGTTACGGGACACAGAATATGGAGGCACGGCATAAATCCGTAAGACACCCGTGTGATCAGTTTTCTGACAGTCAGCCGTTTGTTCAAAGCAATTTTGACTTTAAACTTTTGAAAAGTTTTCTTACAACTCACATGTTGTGTGGGGGGGTTTGTACTTCAAGTTAGAAGATAATTAAACAGCTCTAAGCTAACATTAGCTGTAACATTTCAGTACTTGTGTGGGGGGCAGAACATGCTGCTGAGCTGAGTCTGTGATTCTTTGTTAACCTTTAATCTGCACATACATGTGCACATTTAGTTCTGTCTTTTATGACGGACAGCTTTGTGTTCAATCAATAACATGCTGCTGCACTAGTAAATATTTCACTAAGGGGAGAGGCCGGCAACACTTTTGAACAACGGCAACTGTCATATTACCTTTGCACACATACTCACAGTATGCCACCGCTGTGTTGGACCTCTAACAACGCTGCTACAAATCACATTATGTGACGGGAAAACATAACACACCAGAGACCCATAATTTATTTGCATAAACAAATTATGGCCTGTACTTCAGGTAAGCCAAAGACAGCACTAAAGGTACAAACACAAAAGAGGACTATTGTCTGAAGCGTGCAGACTCGTAACGAAGCCTGCAAGTATAAACACTAAACACAAGCGCCATGACCACAATCTGTTCAGTAGAACCTGGCAGACATGTCCTGATGGAAAATCATCCAGGTGTGTTTAAAATATAGACATGATGCCAATCAACCTCAATAAGCCTGGAAATTCATATGTGTGGTAAAATATCTCAAACCAGCATTTCACAGGGGTTTCAGCGACACTAACCAGCCGCCTTCAGCTAAGGACTCGCCACAGACTGCATGTCACAGCATTAAAGACGACTTGAAACTACGTTTTTAAGGCTCTTGTCTTCAAATGCTAAATCTGAGATGCTATTAAAAAAAGAAACATGGGTTCGGATTACATACATAGAGTTCTGCATTCCTTAAAAGAACTACACATGCCATCAGCACAGACCCTGTATCACACCACCTGTTATCATCAGCTCTGCGCTTAGGTCATGTGACCATTTACTGAAGGAGGCTGGAAGCTCTGTGAAAAGCTTATTTTACCACAGATGTAAGTTGTAAAAGCTTTTGTTTTTCAGAATATATGAGATTTTTTTTTTTGTTTGAATCAGGGCGGGTGACTCATGTTCTGCCGTAGCTTGTAGAGAAACAGATTGATTGCATGTTCAGATTCTACAGAACTACAGCACTTATAAAGACAAAAACTGTAACACAGTCTATAAGAGGTTTGAGTGACCCTGGCCACCTTTACAACACCCACTCCCACCCACAGCCCTGCTCTTCTTGTGTGTGTGTGTGTGTCTATATGTGGGTTTAAAAAAAAGTCTTTCATGTGGTGCATCTGAACAGGATGTGGGTAAAACATTGTGTGTGTTCCAAAGAAAAGGAAGGAGGAAAGATTGTTTTCGTTTGTATGTTTTAATGTGGTGGCTCAGCGTGCAGCGGTTTTAGGCTTTGCTGTTAGAGCTGATGCAGTTAGAAGAGCTCTGTGCATTGTGGGTAAGGCAAATCTATGACCTTATGAGCATGGGTGGCTGAGAGCGCAGCCATGCTGCACACATCCGCCCACGCACGCCCACGCACATGTGCACACATGTGCACGTACACATACACGACACAATCACACAGTGAAATGAGTGGGATTTTACCTTCGGCGTCCTTAACTGTCTCGATAGCTTCTATGGCCTCAATGGTAGCTGAAGGATGGGCAAAAGAAGAGAAAGAAAAGGAGAACAGGAAGAGAGAGAAGATGACAGAGTCCCAGAGAGAAGATGAAGTACAAAGAAAGAGGGAGGAGAAGGAAAACGAAGTGAAGGCTGAAACATGCTTCTGTGTAGAAATGTGTTAACATCTTTGCTTCAGGACGCAAAGAAGGGAGTGCATGGGTGAGACCAAAGTCCCAGTTTAAGGAACCAGTATAGGACATGTAAGAGATGCTCATGACAATGAAGTATGATATTCAATTAGGTTTATCAATAAAAAATCTGAGTGCGGCCTCCCAGAACACAATAACAGGAGGTTGGGAGGCTAAGAACATGTACACGATACTGCAGCTGTGTAGCCTTTGACCTGGATTCCAACAAAGCAAATTTAACGCAAACATTCCTCTAAATATTATGATAACTGCATTATAATGTACACTCAGATTCTGGTCATACATACTGTATGTTGAGATGCTTGTGATACTCAGGGGCATGTTTCAGGCTTTTAACATGTGAGGCCCTCAGAGCGGCTCTGAGACCATGGCAGGCTCAGAAGGCACCTGGTGTTAGCAGTAGCTGGTGTTAGATCAATACACACACACACTCTTTCAGACAGATTAGCTGTACATGGTCTCTCTGTCTGGCTGTTTTTTTTTTGTGACTTCTGGTCATTCTCGGATTTTTAGTCCTCTTTCACACTCACTCACACACTCATATACACACAAACAACCAGCAGGCTGTTAGTATCCTCAGCGCTGGCGAGGTGAGGTGGAGAGAGTGAGTGAGTCAGTGAGGCAGAAGGATGAGAAGAGGAAAAAACAGCAGTCGAGGAGGAGAGGAGTAAAGAGTGCAGAGAGGAACCCGAGGATGATCCAAAGCAGATATTTAAACTGTCTGCATGTTCCTGTGTTTCTGTCTTCAGGGTTAAGTTGGAGTGTGTGTGTGTGTGTGTCTGTGTGTGTGTGTGTGTGCCAGTGTGTGCAAAGCACTCACCACTCTGCAGGGTCTGTTTACCCCCAGACAGCACTCCACTGGGCAGCATGCCTGTAGGAGTCAGTCCCTTCAGGGTCAAGACGTTCTCACTCTCCTCCCTGAGAAACAGGAAGAGACGGGATGTGTGTGTGTGTGTGGATAAAAAAAGAGAGTTACAGAGAATTACACACTTCTTCATATTGTGCACATGCAAACGCACAAAGTTGAGGCTTGGAATAAAAATGCAGAACTAAAACAATGGGGATCCGGTGACAACTTATTTCTGCAGTAGTTACAGGAAAATAAAAATTAGACCCTCCCCCAAACACACACACTCACACACACTCAACCCACCGTAGGACAGAGAACATTTTGGCCATCTTCCCAATGGCTCGGATCTTGTTTTTGATCACCTCTTTCCTTGCTGCTGCTGTGCTGGCTGTAAAGGAACCACAGGCACAAACTCACCCCAGCACTTCATGTGTACAGTGCTTGCAAACAATATATGGTTTAAATCAGTGACTTCAGTTTGAATCTGCCTGTTTTAACTTGACTGTTAGGAGGGTTTTTACCATCGTAGATCTCATCTCCATCATTCATGAGTTCATCATCAGAGCAGATACTCAGAACGTTTACCAGCATCTCAGTTACTGCAAAACAAACATAACATAATATTTATGTTATATTCACATATATCCATGTTTTTTGAGCTGCCTGTGCAAAAACGCATGTTGAACAAAGTCCTGCTTACAGATCCACTCCCACGGCCCCCTTCACAGTCTGATAATCATATGAGCTGCAGCCCAATATCCACCAAACCCAGATAAGCAACTGATATTACAAAATCTTAAAAAGACGTCTAAACTCTTGTGTTGTTTTCATTTGAGTGTATCTGTTTACCTTTTTCTCCTACAAAAGGGAGCGACCACGTGAAGACGTCCATGAAGTTGGGCAGCCAGTACGGGTGAGGAGAGCAGTTGAACTGACGGATGTTCATCACGTTGTTCTCGTACTTCAGCACCGCCGCTGGACACCCAGACAGGCAGAGGTTAGTTATTGTTGTTCAGATATATGAAAACAACATTCCCCTAAAGCTATAATATAATATGTATTTATGTTAAAAATATGCTTCATGCATGTAGTGCAGTCATCTATATCAAGGTCCCTGCACCACAGTGCTCACAGCATTCTGTGTGTGTGTGTGTGTGTGTGTGTCAGACCTTTATTGTTGTAGACATCCAGGTAGTTTGGAGCGGAGAAAATGGTGATGAGGGAGGGGAAACCTGTAGTCTGACTCTTCCTGTACATGCGGTACCTGAGGAAAGAGGAGACGAACAAGCCGCCCACGTTACAGCTACAGAAATAAGACTCCACATTGTGAATGGAAAGTAAAGATTTGCTTCCAGGACCAGACAGGGACTAGTTTAAGGCTAGACAGCCACACATTTCAAAACAAATGGAGCAGGAAGAGAACAGCATCTCTGTCATTGTGAGAAGATCTGTTTATTAGTCATGTACAATTACTTTCATGCATGTAAAGATCTGACATGAATATGAACACACTCACACAGACCCCCATTACATTGTGCTGTTAATGACATATAATAACATATATAACAACATATTCACAAATTTACCTCATACCCGTAAGATATGTTGTCACCTTTCAAGTTAAAACCTGTTTAGTTTTGCCCGTCTGCCACCGCTTACATCACTGTATGATGTCACTGTTCTTGATTACACATAGTTAAGTTTGAAATGAACAGCTGCTTTGTTCAGGTACAGCAGCATGACCCACTAAAATGGCTTCTTTTGACCATCCTTTGGCACTTGGACGATTACCCCTGGACGATTACCCAGACTACTCATCTGCATGACAGACAAAACACTGTTAATGGGTTCACCAAACAGCACACACGGCAGCGCAGACACTCAGAATAGTGCTGCTTAATTGCTGCATTATATCTAGAGGATTTTCACTGAGATAACAGATGCCAGGAATGGATTTGTGGGTCAGGAAATTGTGTTTTGCCCTCCCCTGTTTTATTTAGACTAGTAGTGCAAACCTCACATGGCTCTTTGCTTTCCTGTGCAGTTTTCAGGAGCTGAGTTCGTTAACCTGAATTCTGTCTAAGCACAGTCAAAGAAACTCCGACAACACAGTGGAACGGTGACAGGAGGTAAATTGTGGAACCTCTTTTCATCTTCCAAGAAAAATAACAACCGATGTCACTCAACATGAAATGTCAAGGTGCACCATTAAATTAAAGCCAAAAGAATGACTGAGCCACCACAGTCAGTCAGCTTACCCAGCATCCTGTGCTTCATGTGCTCTGATGATTGACAGTAGGTTGTTGGTCTGTAAGAACTCACACACTGCGGGGTAACTGAGGACAGAAAATGTGAACGACAAGAAAAGTGAGGGCATCTAAAATGAGGCAATGGAAAAAAAACATACAGTGCAGGAAATATCCACAGTGACCCAGAGAAACACATTACATATCAGACATGTCATATGTTATTATATCACGGCTGTTGTGAACCACAAACAGATGGAAGTGTTTAAGTCTAGGAGTAGGCCTCTTGTTTTCTAAGGTAATGTCTGAGTGAGACCAGCAGGAGGCATCAGTGAGGACAGGCAGGCCTCAGTGCTGTGGGGGCTGAGCATACACTAGTTGGTCAATTGATGTTGTGTCTTCTAAACATAGAAAATCAGCGTGTTAGCCACAGTCACAACACTGACGTCCACACATGAGGAGCACAACCATGACTCCATTTCCATTTTTTTAATTCCATCTTTCATGTCCTCACCACCTCTCCTGTGTTTCTCTCCCTCATTCTCTCCCTGTGTCTTAATATCACTCCATATCTGGCAGGAGTAGCCTGTCGTCATAGCAACAGAACCGTGCAGTCTCCCTGGGGATTGTGGGATATCGTTTCATGCTGAAACAGAACTGTGTGTGTGCATTTGTGAATGTGCTGTTTGTGTGTTTGCTCTTACACTCAATGTGTGTGGTGTGTGTGTGTGTGTGTGTGTGACATGGCCAAGATTTTCTGTCTCTTGCACAAATCCTAGTGATTGTTAGTAGATTTTGGATGTGGCATAACCATACAGGAAGCATCTCTCTTTCTCTCAACATCCCAAACCAATAGCTCAAAGCCTGTCTAAAACTTATTACATTCCTGAGTTGTAGATGAGCTTCACATCTCACTAACGGCAGGCACCCCCAGGGCGTGAAGTGACAAAAACACATTCGAAAACGTATCTTATTATTGGTAATTTTACTGAATATTGTTCCTACTGTGTACTTTTGTTTTATCTCTGAATATTGCATTCGCTGTGCCTTGTTTGAATATCAGGTTAGTTCATATCTCTGAGCTTTATAAGCACAGGGCTCTACAGACTATAGTCACTCCAGTTCAAGTTGCTTTCCCTCTAAAAGAAACTGTCAGGACTCTTATGTAATATTTCCTTTTGTTGGTATCAGCACGGCGAGTTTGTACCTGTAAAAATAGGAGCAGCCTCTGACTGTGTTATGGCCAAAGTACTCCTGGGTCTTCTCATTGCCAAAGTCTTCCAGGGGGTCTGCCCACAACAGGTCACACATGGGTCCAAATGCTGGGGGCTCCTTAAACCGGTCCAACTAGGACATACAACAAAAACACACATAAATATATCAGCTCAGAGACACACACATGCTCACATGAAAGCAGAAACACACACAAGTGCACATAGTATAAATCAGAGGAGAAAGAAAGGCACACACACACACACACACACACACACACACACACACTGTCAGAGCAGAGCATCTCCATGGCAACCCTCACCACACAGGAGGGAGAAGATGTCACACCAGCAGATTCACCATGGAAACACTGCCATTAGATGAGGAAGTGTGTGTTCTCATGTCCCTGTGTTCATGTGCGTGCCTTTGTACTCTGTAGTGAACTGTATACATTCACGCAGGGCTTCTCTCAGCGGTTGTATTTACTGGTTTTCGAACGCATGCTGTTTTAAAGTGTGCATAGATGTTGCTGCGTGTTCATCGCAGCTGGTAACTCTGTTTGAATGCTGCTTATGAGTTTTTTTCCCCTAACCATAAATAAATGCTTTTAAATGAAGGAAGCAGCATGTTGTGCATCATGTCGGCTGATGTGATAATACAATCCTCCTTTTTACTTTTAAGCAGATTTATTTAGGCTGAAACATGACTTTATGATCCCTAGTAGTCAGGAAATGTAATGAAAACCTGTTTTGGTTAGTTGTCAGTCTGCCTAAATATAATAAAAATAGAAAGATGTAATTAATACATCTAGTACTCAGTTAAAAAAATGTTTAATTAATGCTTAACAATAATAATGTATACTAACAAACTTTATAATCAAGATATCATTTGATATTTTCTATGTTTCTTTCCGGTGTGCACAGAATAATAATTTAACTGTAATATTAGCCTAAGTTATGACGCATTACAAAAATGAGAAACTACAGATTCTTCCTGTTTCCTATGTGAACAGAATATATATACACTGTTGCATATAAAGTTGGAATAATTTTGTTTTCAGACACTTTACTCTTTATTCCTATTATTTAAATTTTTACTGAAGTTTTAAGAAGATATACACTATCTATATACTATAAAGATACTATATGCACTTTATCTACCAAGAATAAATCACTCTGTCACAATCATTTCATTACAAGTGGTAAAACATATTTTATGGGCAAATGTATGTAAATTAGCATAATGTGTTTTTTTTTTTTGCTAACAAATATTAACTTAGCTAAACGCCATATTTAGTGCTTGGTTGTTTGTAAGCATTAGTTGACATTAGTTTAAATTGTGAACATAATAACAGCTGAGTCAGAATTAATACATTAAAAAATTGGGGTTACTAAGTTTACATCCACAATGGTCATGATGTTCACACAGAAACCCATTTGTCAAATATGGAGGAAAAGACCTGAGCCTACATATTAACGTCAATAACTGAATGTTGGCCAGGGAACAATATTTAGGCTGCTTTATTCATTAAATAGTTATTATAGTGTGCATGCATGTACCTTCTTAATGTCGTCCAGTGTGTGGATCTCTGGTGAAAGCCCCCCATGCACACACAAGAACTGCTGGTTCATCAGGGCTGCCAGGGGCAGGCAATCAAACGCCTCCATGCAGGATTCATACACCTGTTCTGAGTACTTGATCTTACCTGGAGGTGGGAGGGGTGGAAAAAGATATTTTTAAGACTTGAGAAAAAAAGAAGTATCAGAGTGTATTTTGAAGTGCTTTAAACAGCCACCAGTCGTACAAATGTACAGTCAGTGCCTGTCACTGTGCTTGTGATGTACACATATCACACACAGACACACTGCTACCTGGAATACAGGGAACAAACACGCAGCCTTTACATGGGCTGATGTGAAGAAATCAGCCATCTAAAGGCTTCAGACTGCTTCCACTAACAACATCATTTTGTTCAGTTGGGTGTAAATGTAGGATTTTCACGTTATTAATTGATGCCTCCATCTCTTCCTCCCTTATGACCTGTTTCTCTCTTCTCTGCTGACTGTAGCAATATCACCATGGCCTGCATTTTGCCTTCTCCCAAAGAGACAACCTTGTTTTGAGAAAATCGGTCATTTCAAATTTGGACAGCTAGCTATCATTGGTTCGTATTCATCAACGTAGATTGACCCAACAAGGACGACAAAGAAAACTATGACTCCTCCTCCTCACCAAGAGATAAAAATGTTTCATGCCTAGTTTGTATATTTTGAAACTGTATTATTTGCATTAACAAACATCCTACACCCTACAATCATTTAATTATTGATCAATGATCAAGTGTGTGATAGTAATGACATCACTTTGAGACAAAGGAATTTTAATTTAACTCCTGAAGATGACCAGCTCTCTCCACCCAGATAAAAAAACCCTCCTTGAGATAAAACGTCTCACTTGCTTTGCTCATCAGACGTTCACAGCAGATCAGAAGAGCACAAAGAACACAGACTACAGGAGACTAGACCTCTCCATCTCTGACCCAGAGACTGGCCCAGTCTTAGAGGGAGACACCCTTCTAGGGCCTTTTTTAAGCGTGGGCCTGGCTCTTCCACAGAGCCATGTTATTATGTTATTATCCATCAAGAAAGTACGGCCGCACCAGCACTGAGGTTCTGCTCTTTGAGCATCCAGCTCTACAACCTTCTCTAAGTAGGCTAAACCTGCACTTTGATAAGGGTTGATGTCCAAATAATTACATAATAACTGCATCCTCTCTATCACCATCACTCCAACATTCAATTATTCTTTTATTTTCTTAATTTTCATTCCCACTTTGTGTACATATGTTCATATTTACTCTGCATTTAATCTCACATTTATTATGTAGTTAATAAATACATCATTCTTTAGACCAAGTTGAGTGATTCAATTGATTCTTTTAATAATATTTTATTAATTTGAAGTATCACGGTCCCAGGCCGAGCCCTGCAGGCACTGCAGTAATTGTTGCCTTGTGAGTCTACCCAAACCTTTGTACGCTACATAATGCTGGGTTTTTATTCAGAAATACCACGTTCCAGATACTGCTGAAAAATTACAGTATGCGTCTTATTATAGGCAACATATGGAGCCTCAGACAGTTGTTTATTCAGTGAACAAAATCTGACCCAAATATGAGGCAGCGTAGAGGTGTCACTGTAAGGCTGATGTTTGTTTTTGTTTTTTATGAAAAGCTCCTTTGATTTTGCACCAATATCAATAACAACATCCGACATCCAAAGTTCACACTTGGGCTAAACAATACATCTGATACAAAACAGTATCACAGGATTAAAATAACTGAAAGGAGAGAGGAGGAGAGAGACAGAAAGAGAGAGAGAAGAAAGGATTTAAGACGAGCGTGAGCAGGGAGGAGGGAGGCGAGAAAAGAAGAAGAATCATTTCATAAAGGGAGAAGAAGAGATATTGATGGGAGGAGACAGGAGAAGGAGGAGAGGTTAAGACAGGCAGGAGATGACGAGGGAGGAGGGATGGGGGAAGGAGAATGAGTGTGAGGACATGAGTATGACACATACACAAATCAAAGCCAGTATTGTGAAGTACCGGTACACAGTAGCCAGCATTTCTGTGTGTGTGACAGAGAGGGGTGTGTTTGTCAACCTCTCCATCTGCCTCGTGTAGAGCAAGAGCTCATTATTGCCAGTCCACCAGTTGTCAGCTCCTTCCACACACACACACACACACTCAAACATTTATGAAGACACTTGCAAACGCATGCAGTCATAGAACATGCACACACTTGTGGTACACGCTTGCACACACACAGCAGATGGTAATTGAGGGCGACCACTATTCGCCATGAGCACCAAGGGAAATTAGCTTCCTCGTCCCTTGGCCAATCAGACACAGAGGAGTAAGTCCCTGAGCCAATCATTAAGGGCCAAATTAATTTGCTGCTAATCACCCATTCTCGGACAGGACACGGAAACTTACTGACTGTCAGATGGAGATGGAGATGGGGGGAGGGATGAGAGAAAAAAGGACAGCAGTGTGGGAAAGAAGGGAGAATGTAAACTGCCAGGAACAGAAGAGGAAAGGGGGGTGGGGGTAAGGAGTAGGAGGAGTAACAATCAGTCAACATATTGATGACCTAAAGACAATTAACCTGAAGCAACAGATGAGAGACACCTCATATGTCAACCAGCAACTCAATACCACGTCTTCACTGGCTTCATGTTTTCAGTCCATTGAATGGCTATTATCAGTGCCATAATTACAGCATAGGGTCCTCCACTAGCTATAAGTTAGGCCAGAAAGTAAATAACAGGGTAGGACCCTATTAGCCATATGTATATTTACTGGGATGGTAACACTGCAGTTCCATTTTTCAGGGTTACAGGTGGCATTAAAAGCTGTAAACCTTGTTTGTCGGTTAAGAACATTAACCTATTGAAATATAGTCTGAAGTCTGATATTTATTCTTCCTATTCATATGATTGACAGGCTCTATACTGCCACTGTGCGCGTGTAGTCAAATCTATTTGTGAGGATTCTTGTTTAAAAACAAATGTGCTGGAAACATGAGATTTACAATGTATGTTATGTCATGCATAATGAATGCATCTGCAGGTTAATAAGGTCTGCTTAGGGGTTCAGAGACACTGTCACAAAGGTAAAGAGGGGAAAAAAGACACAACATGTAAGTTGGGGGATGAAACAAAGAAGAAACTCACATTCTTGTTTGAAGGTGAAATATTCTGTCAGATGTCTACATTCATGGTTTCCCCGGAGAAGAAAGAGCGTCTTTGGGTAGAGGATTTTCAGTGACCACAGGTACAACACACACTGAATGGTCACCAGAGGGAAAAAAGTATGGAGAATTTGTGTTAAACAGACATTTAACAACAACAATCACCTTTGCAGCAGTCGTCAGAATGTCAGGTAAATGTCACCTGTTTGGAAAGATATCTTCTTCCCCATGTAAAAAAAAACACATGTGCAGGTACATCAGTTTTATTGTTATTGGTGTGTGTGTGTGTGTGTGTGTGTGTGTGCTGTTGTAGTTTAGGTTACTCTAAACAGTCATGTCTAAATGGGCTTTGGATGCAGGACAGACTGTCATACCATGTTGGCCAACAAGCTAACAAGTTGTGTTTGTCAAGCAGCTACTTTAAACAGAGCTGTTGTAATGGTTAACTGTGTAGTCACAGCAACAGCTCTCAACTGCTCGGGTCATAGCTAAGCCTGTACTGCAAGTGCCAAAATATTAGCTTTAGAGGCTAAATGAACAGGCTATAGCCAAGGCTTCTTAACCTGAGAGAGGTGAGGTCCTCCCTGTCCTGTAGGACCACTGTTGGACCTTATTGGACCTCATCAATATTGAGAGATAACTGTATCTCCTGTTTGATTTGTGCAATATGTGTCAAGGGTTAGGGTTAGGATTTTCACCTGTTAACACCTCTATGCCATGATAACTGCTTTGTTGATGACATACAGTAAGAGCGCTTCACAAAAGCTTCTAAATGGTAGACTACTTTATTATAAGTTTATTGCTCTCTGCTAATTCTCACTGTGTGCCTCTAGTCTTTTTGAGAAGTTAATTTTAGCATAGCTTTGTGTTTAGAATAAAATAATACTTTATTAACCACACTCACACACACACAGAGAAATGGACTTCAAGTTCATTCAACAGGAGTTTGTTCTGGGATAAATTGTTGTTGAATGAACAGCTATTAGCTGAAGAGTGGACTGATGCAGAAGGAAGTGCTTCAGTCTAATCCTGGTAAATCTTGGAGCACTGTATTTCTCTTTAGACCTGTTCAGGTCACATGATTAGAGACTGTTATTGGTAGGTCCTAGCATGTTGTTGAGGTATGTTGATAAGGTTTTCCATGTAGTTGCTCTATAATCTTTCACATTTTCACCTTAAAGGTGTAGGACAGACACTTGCACCATGTTGTATTACAACACTGTAGAATGCTCAGTATCACACAGTCTTTACCTCCACCACAGATCTAACACAATGGAGAAAATATTCTTTGTTGTTTTTTTTAGTGATCTTTGTTTAAAGACACCACATACTAGTGGAAACACATTTTTCTGGGCACAGCATTACTAATAAATAATTGTATGAGGCAGAGTTAAGAGTCATTTCACCGTCAGTTCCCTTCATTAAACTCAAAGTGGAAATTCAAAGCTCAACACAGAACCACGACGGAGCCGTTACTGTTGTAGGAATTCCTTCCCCGAACGAACAGCTGAAATTAATTGAGCTAGAAGCAAACAGATCTTCACTCTAAAGATAGACACAAACAGGATTTTGACAGAATCGTCCCAATCAGATGGTGCTGATTAAGTTTAAACGAACTGAAGCCAGCTGTAGCAGTGCGTGACATCTGAGTCATCCGACATGTTTCTGTGAGTTAACCCTACAAACAGCTCAACAGAGGATGTTCTCTCACCTTTACACAGTATCACCCCTGCTCCACTTTAAGTCCCCTGCTTACGTGCCCTTGAAATGTGTTACGAAGGTGGCCTGAATATTGCTCCCTCAGCTCCAAACTCACTCTGTGTCAGTGACATATCCCATATGCCATGGTGACTCAACACGCTCCTGTGCTTTTATTATATTATGGATTCGAGTCACAGTGCAATTACAAAACTTTAAGAATCAAATTCCAAACATGTGGGTAGTGTCCTCTCATCTTCCATACACATACTTCAGTAAAAACACTGACCTTGAATCATGTCTGAATGAAAGCTGATCTCACTGTCCATGAATTTCAAAACCTGTGTGTGTATAATCAGGCACTGGTTGCTTTGTTGTGAGTACTAATCACAGGTACAGTTATAATGCATTATATCCAGCACAGTGTTGTAACTGTATGCCTTAGTAGTTAGAAACCTTGCCTCAGGAAAAGTGTGCAATTAGACCCTAGGGGAACATCAGTTGCTGCAGACACATGTTTTAGACTGAACACACGTTACCGTCCTTACCTCGATACTGAAGTAGCCCCTGTCCACATAGTCCCCTAGGAAGAGGTAGCGCGTGTTGGCAGGAGAACCTCCCACTTCAAACAACTTCATCAGGTCGAAGAACTGGCCGTGGATATCTCCACACACTGTGCAAACAGCACACAACAGTGACAGCATTATAAAAAATGTTAACATTCAAACACGCTTCACTGGCTCCATATGGTCTGATTCACATCTGCAGAGTTGTATCCGTCCCGTCTGCTGATCCAGAGGCATCACTCATCTGTTTACTATTTCCGATCCTTTTGTATATAGACAGTAATAACACTGTTATTGTGGTTATAATATGAATCCTGTAGTTTGATTTTTCTACAGGGGCCGTATATAAAGCAGGTATATAAAAGGATTACGTGCATACTTTTCTTATTTACTTGACTGTTACTGTCTGCTTTCTTCCTTCCAGGATGGTTCCATCTGCACACACTGAACACTTCATACTTTGAAACACCTCAGGACTGTCTGCCTGTATGGTCTGCCAGCATATATCTTACCAGCCGCATCCCTCACCATCTGACCAGCCTCTCCTTTCACTTTTAGTTGATGTCATCGTTCCCCTCCGCAGCCATTTTACGATAGCCTTTTTTTTTTTTTTTTGTATCTGCCCGGCTGGTTACACATCTGTCTGTCTGTCTGCCTGCCTGTCATGTTAATGTCTGTTTTTTTGTCTACTCATAAGCGTTCACTTTAATTTGAAGTGGGAATTGGGAATGCCAAATGGCATGGAGTGAAATTGAGCTGTACCTGTCTGCCTCCTCCCTGTCCCAGAAGCCTTTATGTGACATCCTAAAAGCCTGTCAGTTCAAATTTCAGCCATCCACCTGCCTGTCTGTTCACAAGTAGAGATTATACAAAGACCCCATCAAATACCTCCTTAACATCACAATTAGTTCAGTCCCTCTCTATGTGAATTTTTCCCTTTTGAAAGAATTTTGCAGCTATTTCCATGACTTCTCCTGCATGTGTTTCTGAGTCAGAATCTGTAGCAGTGGAGGAACCGGGCAACAGAGATCAATATGTTGCTCATTGGGAATAAATAGGTTTGAGAACCTCTGCTCTAAGCTGCTTATGATCGACTGTCTCTCCATCTGCCTGTCTCTCTGTCCTCGTCCCCGGGGATCTGTACCTGTGAAAGCTGAGCGATGTTTCCACAGTGCGTGGGCACAGCCACCCACTCAGAATAATCTCACCGCTCACATTTGCATAAACACGCACAAACACACACACAGACAGATACATAGGTATAATAACCCATGCAGAGTCAATAGGTTGTGAGTGTCTGAGTCTGCCGCCTGCATGCTTGTCTGTCTTCTCCGTCTCAGAAACCTGTTTTCCATTTTGTTCTCCATCGATCCCGATCACCATCTTCTCCTCCTCCTAACATTCTCCTCACTTCATACCATTTCCCTGGCAGGGGGAATACATGCAGATATTACCAAGGCCAGTGACTGCTATTGTGAGGTGCCTAAGTGGCAATTGGTTCTCTCAGTGAAGTGCGACCGAACAACAGTTCATATTAAAAGGGTGGCAGATACATACGGCAGATTAATGAATCGACGAATGGATTCTGATTAAAACATAATTACTGATCTTTCTGCATTTTCTCCACAACTCCGTTCCTCCATCGCTCTCTGTTTGACTCTTCATATTTGTGTCCTCACTGTGAAATCTCTGATACACGCACCTGTCACTACATTTTAAACATGTCGGTTTCTGGTTTGGAGTTTCCTTAAACTGAGCTTTGCAAATAAATAGTCGGACAGCAGGAGCGGTTGTGGAAGTCCCAATTACTAAAATGTATATTTATTTATATTAATACATTTAGAGTGACATACTAACACAGAATCTTAAGCTGTGCATAGTTATACTGTTTTTTCCTGAACTTAGGGTTTGCAGGTTTTTTTTAAATGCAGGTACACTTATTATGAAAGGTCATTCATTCCCTTATATTGTCAGTAGATGAGTTTTTCCTCTGTTGCATCATGTCTAATATCTTACATCAGTACATATCTTTATCAGTACATAGTATTAGTAAACAGCAGAGAGCTGCATGTAAGCAAGTGATTAAACTTTTTTACTTTTAGAGTGTAAAAAAATGCACTGGGCCCTTTCACACTGCAGATAATGATAGATATTAGTGGGTCTTAGTGGGTTTTTTGTCTAGTATGAAAGGTACTTTTGTGACTAATTTCCCATGTGCTCAACTCACCTGTGTCTGTATTGTTTACTGTTTACTTTACCCTGATCCAGTGGAATGAATGTTACTCTGGCTGAACAAACATAGAGTGGTGGCTGTTTTCATCATAGTTTCACTATAGATGCCACCAAGGAGAGCAAAATAAATACATTCACTTCCCTGACATAAATTTAGATAAACACTGATATTTCTATCAGGTCTGCAAGGCAGACATGAAACCTGTCATGAACTAGCTTAGCTTAGCATTCACACTGCACAGAGAAGGAAACGGCTCTGGTGTTATGCGCAGGCTTATTGTTCAAAATGCACAAATATGTAAGGATAAACTGACCATTTGTCCAACAAAGGTATTTAGATGACAACTAAAGGGTCCATGAGATGTGTTTACACTTACATGGTAGGTGCTTTTAGTATGTAAGCTAAGCTAGTTTGTAGCACCATAATGAAACAGACATGAAACAAGCTTCTCTTGTCTATCTTCAGATAAATGTGTAAATATTTGCCAGATTTTGAAACAATCAGATTTCAAGTCCAGCTTTCTCTCCATTTTCAGACAACATACCCGTGACTGGCGCCTCGATGTCCAACATGGTGCGCTCCTGGCGCAGGATGGCAGCGCCCTCATCGATGATGCGCAGGGCCACAGCCTCCTCGAGCCGGCCCTCCTTCGTGAGGTGAGCTTTGAGCAGGTCCACCCGCGGCCGGCCCTCGGCGTCAAACACCTCCTTCATGGTCAGCCGGTGAGCCAGGGGGAAGGGGACCGCTGAAGAGGATGAGATGGAAGTGAGGAGAAGAAGGATCGATAATGGAGGGAGGAGAGGGATAAAATAAAGGAGATATTTGAGATTAAGAACAGCAGGGTGTTGTGGATGGAGGTGAGTTTAATTATGTAGGAAGTGTGAGAGGTTGATGCAGGAAATAAAAGAGGAGAATGCTAATTATACAATGTGGATTTTGATTTATTGATATTTCCTGTATTAGTCCTCAAGCTTGCCCACAGTTGTGGAACCCTCAATCTTATCCCGATCACACTTGTGCTGCAGGATTTGACTGTACACTGTGTGTGTGTTATGGAGGCTGAGGCGGGTTGTGTTGAAGCAGGGGCTGCCAGAGTTATCAGGGCTGCCTGCCTCTGTTCTGCAGTAATGTCTCTCTGCCTCTGTTCTGCAGTAATGTCTTTCTTACATAATGAAGGCCCCCAGGGCGCTGCTGGAGAGGGGGGTTGACTGACGACGAGGGTGATACAGCAAGAGTGCACAGCTGCACGTGAGGAGGCACATACACACATAACTGAGACACGCACACACACACACACACACAGCATCTTCACTAACAGGCACAAACTCAGTGGCAAGAATCAAAAGGCAGAGGTGCAGAGGTGCAGAGGTGCAGAGGTGCGTGCGTATATCATGTATGGCACAATGGCCTCAACACGCATTGTCGCACATGTGTGTATGAGCAGCGGTACACACACATACAAGCTCATAAGCGGTATTGTTATGTAGGATCCACAGAGCCTGTTGGAGCCCCACCAGTGCTAACACAGATAATGGCCTAGATCACACACTAAAAACTAGGCCTGGCTCTCTCTCTCAACACACACACACTGTCACTTTGTCTCTGTTTTGCACTCTCTCCTCTTGTCCCTTCTCTGGTTTTTTTTTTCTGTTTTTCACTCGTCTTTCTCTCCCTCTCTGGTTCCCTCTCTTCCTGTTGCTGTAACAGGCCACAGTCTCTTCAGCACGCTTTCACACCGATCCATCATTACAGTTTAATGTGATACTCACATTTTATTTCATTCTTACAGTTAAAGAAGCTCAAAACAAACATGGAAACTGCACATTTTTTCCAGCACTGAACGAGCCACTGTAAGGAGAACTGAAAACGTCACAAACAAAAGTAAAAAATATGCCTGTTAATTTATGCAAATTTCAAATAATGCAATTATTTTGCTCTCCTCCACAACTCCTCCAAAAGCCCTTCAACTTAAAATGTCTTCTTCTGGGACACAATAACCCACACCTGACTTCATTTTTGGATGCCCTAAAGTATCTTATGACACCTTGAGGTCCTATAAGATAGCTGCTGTTACATTCTGGACACTTTTACATGCCTGAAGATTGAATGCAACACATGAGAGCACCCTGAGACATCCCAGGACACTTCCAGCTGCCAAGCTACAGGGTCTGTTTTCCATTGATTGAGAACAGTGGTTCTACATGTTAAACCCAGTTTTGCATTACAAGTTAAGGACTGATTAATATTTTAAAAAGGTTTGTGCACCCCAGGCTGTCAGAGAACATAAACCAGGAAAAGAATTACTCATGCATGTTGGTATTTGTGTGACTTCATATTTATTTATAAAAGGGAAACAGGGACAGCATGTGGCTAAACCTCTCTCTTCTTCGCTGGTATATACTGTCCTGCGCTATTGTACTGCACCACACTGTACTGTGCTGGACTGTGCTGTGCTACAAAACGTACTAATGCTGCTACATGTCATAAGAAAAAGAAAAACGCAAGCGCAGTAGAAAAGGGCTGCAATATCCGTTTGAAGCCTGCACATACACTCACACTGTGTATGTATAGTTCTGGTTGGAGGTAAAACTAAGGCCTCAAGTGTGTGTGTGTGTGTGTGTGTGTGTGTGTGTGTGTGTGAGACAGAGAGAGAGGGAGGGAGAGTGTGAAACTCGTAAATTGTGAGAGGAGTGTAAAGTAGGGCAGGTATGAGAGAGTGGAGAGCAGCAGAGACACAGAGCTTGGGGAAAGGAACTATACTTGGGAAAACTATACTTGGTAGTTGGGGAATAGCGAGCGGAGAGGTTCAGCACCAACACCATGCAAACTACCTGATGACCGACCTTGCACCGTCCACTCATCACGTGGACGGTGCAAGGCGAATACTACTGGATATCAGTCCTATGTGAGAAGTTCAAGGCCGAAGACAGAAAGCTAAATTATGTGGAGCCCATGTCTTAACTTATTTCAAGGTGCTGGTACAGCTCTCTCTTCCTCAAGGAGATTTTGTTAGAAAGCCTCAAGATGATATTATGATTCAGTATACATTTTCAGGCAGTATATCACAGTATTTGGTACTAGGCTACAACTTTTTATTACATATAACCAGCTTGCCACCTGATAGAACAGATAGCTCTGACATGCTATTATAATGGTTGCCATGTTAATATTGCTGCTAATCACATGTGGACTTGATAAATACACGTGTGTACTCCACAGTCATTTGTAGCCACCCTATACTGCAAACAAATGACTGATGTCAGTGTGTTTTTCAAAAGTATTTCTGCCACTTTGCATTGTACTACTTTCAATTGACATATGCAGACTTGGTGTACAAAAGTGTACATGTTCACAATGACGGTGCTAACACGGTGATGATAGAGAATAATGTCCGATAGGGCCGGAGCCACAGGGTAAAATAAAGCTTGAATAATAAAGCAGGAAGCAAAACAGCAAGTTTTCTAGCCCAGTGAGTCCTGAGTTGAAATTCTAAGTCAGTCAAATCAAAAATATAATTACAGTTCACAGCTATCTGTAGAGCTTTTGGTCATCAGCACATTTGTCAGCACTTGCAGTATATTTTCAATGTGTAAACCCACTGTGCTGTGACCTGCCTGACACACACAAGGCAATGCCACCAACCAGGAGGGACTTCACAAAAAATCGCTTTTCAAACTCTGTATGAGAAAATGCTATTTTGGTTCCTTACAAAGGATCATTATGTGCCATTTGGTGGCGACGACAAAAAAGACTACAAATTTTCTGTTACTACTTCATTCACTGTGCAGAGTAGGTTCAAGTGTTCTTGAGCAGTCATTGTGTGGGACCGTAGATCAAGGACTGTTTTCTTTGCAACAAAAGTAAAGGAAAATCAGCCCATCTACCACACTGAACTGCTACTGAGCAGTCACTTTCATTATTATGTCAATAGTATTGAAGCCTCTGATGCCTTATCCTGGTCTTTCAAGAATTTCCTCTGGGATTAATAAAGTTCTATCTTTAGTAAGAAGTTGTGTAATTTTGCTTTAGTAAAGTTTGTAATGCTGCCAAAGTCACCGTCATCTGTCATCTATCTTGTGGTATTTCCCAGATATTCTCATTTTTCATGGTCTCAGTGGTTGAATTTTCCTCTGCAGTACACAAACTTCATGCTTCTCCACAATGAAACTTGAAGCATGAAGGTGATTCTGACACTCCTGCCTTACTTTATATTTTTCAGAGATAACCTTTATTCTTACACAAAAATCTGACCATGACTGACTGTTATCAAACTACAAATCAAGCCAATTTCATTTATCGTGAAGCTACAGTGCAGAACTTTTGTTTCACTGAGTAACTACACAAGCTCTGATGATAGATGCCAATAGCTGCACCTGCCTCTGATGGCTCTCAGAATACAATACAATACAATGTAACAGTGGGACAGGCTCAGCCTGTGCTGGTCCACTACCTCATCCCAGGATACATTTTCTTAGTAATATATGACATGACAGTCACCTCCATTATTTTTATGGAGATTTTATAGAGGTTATTCCATCTCCATCTTGGTGATGCTCCTGACTTCAGCTTGGGCAAACCAGTCATTTCTAGTGACCATAGCAGTATAACCATACTGATGTGTTGTGATGAACATGAGCAGTGGCTGTCACCTTGCACTTTGCCAGTCTGCAGCCTCACCACTAGATGTCCCTCAATCCTACACAGTGATCCTTTAACACTCAAGCTACGCAAAGCTTGGCTAATAGCTAACAGGTAGTACTCTATGGTGAATTATGACATACACCTAGCAGTGTAAAAACTAAATGTATCAGCTTCAAAATACATACTCAAAGGACTGCAGCTGAACAACACTGGCACTTCCATATATTTGCAATGTGAAGTGTCCTTATAAATATGTAAGTGGATATAAAGTGGCGAAATAGAAGGGTGAGTTCTACCTCAGGCCTCCTGCACAGACATCAGCAGTGTGAAGGTGGTGTAAGCTCAGACCTTAGATGCTTCGCTCCTTAAGTAAAGTGGTGGTTGGTAGTATTTCTGTCAAATGCTGCTGTAGGACACTTTAACACTTTGTGATACTGCCAAGCGTTTCAACCTTGGGAGGGAACCTTGCCTCCTGACAGTACAGTCTGAGCTGTCCTCAGTCTGAGTACGAACAGTAACGAACACAGTGAACTCCACATTCTGGAGGCATGTGAAATGAAAAAGATGGTATTCATCCAGAACTGTCTTCATCACTGAGGCACCCAATCACACGATGCATGGGCTGCATGTGTGAGGTGAGATGGACCCAACCAGTGTGAGATAGGCAAAGAGGTGAAAGCATTTTTTGCTTCATTCTAATGTACTTTGTTCTGTTTTTGTCTTTTGGCACACTCTCCACGGCCGAAGTCCCCGGTGAGGAATTTATTAAGCGCCAGAGCTGCCAGCTCAGCCAAAAATCTCCACATCACAGAGCAGTGAGAGAGGGGGGGGGGGGGGGGGGGGGCTGAGAGAAAATCTATGACATAGCTTTCAACCAAATCTCCTAAATTTGTTTGGGCTGGCCTAATAGCCTAACTGGAGCAGAATCTGATCTGAATCATATTGTTATTGTGTGCATCATCCCTAATGGCTAAAGTTAATTATGGGGATATTTCATCAGTTTTAATAACACAGGGAAGCCATTCACAATCAGAGAGGATGGTGCAGGATGCAGGAAGTGACAGCAAGCGAGAACAGACAGATTGCAGAAATGACAGTAGAAGTCACACATGATCCATCTGTCCTCATTTGTATCTTCCATCCAATATGAACAGGTATAAAGCAAAACAAATGTGTCTCTTTTAATTAAGTGTGCGTCACGTCATTGAAGAAAAGGTAAACATGTCCACAGAGAAGAGACACTTGTCTATTTGTGCTATGAACCTTTGAATCACAGTGCAACACTGTGCCTGCCCAGACAGCATCTGTCCAATGGTCATCTGGTGACATCGACCAGGGCTGAAGCCATGCATGTGTTTGTATGTTAGATATGTTGCCCTCTACAGGACCTCTAAAGAGAACTCTGTTACAGAGACACACCTCCTGAGATCAGCTGATCCCACCTCCTGTCTCTGCACAAATAAATAGAGAAAGACACGGATGAAACAATAAGAGCAAAAATCAGGGTGTATGAGAGGTGCAACTGCTCACACACACAAATATATCATATATATACAGTGTGTATGTGTGTGTGCACGACTATGTTTGTCTACCATCTTTGACCCAGATCAGCTAACACAGATTCACAGGTCTTTGAAGGTGGTGGGGGGTGGGGGGGGGGGGGGACTAACGATACGTTTGAAGTTGTTCAATTAATGCACACTACACACAAGAAGGACCATCTGTGTACAGATACACACACTCCAACAGAAACAACGGCCCATCCCCTCACAGCCTGTCCTCATTAGACAATCCCCCTCTCACTCTCTCTCGCTCTCTCTCGGTCTCTCTCTCTCTCTGGAGTACCTCCTCTATAAATAGCCCTTGCCCTGCCACCCTCCCCACAGGGCACACAGGAACCTGTCAAGGTGGGACCCCTGGCTCATAAGAGTAACACCAAAATTCAACACACACACACAGGGCTCCGAGGGAATGGGACAGCATGTTGCACTAAAAGGAAATATGCCCAGCGAGCCCCAAGCCTTGCCAGAGGTGATGTGTGTTTGTGTGTGTGTGTGTGCATGAATGCATACATGCATGTCTCTCCACTGCTCAACCTTGGTGGATACTCTTGAAATATTTATTAATGTATTAATTTGTTTCTGAACATCTTGAACAAACATATGTATCACCTTTGCACTTTCGAAACATGGCTGACATGGACTACTGTCTTGTTGTTGAGCGAGTGAGCGAGGCCTTTGTTATCCTAAAATGCTATAGCTGCCTTCATGAGGACATATGTACGCATGTATTTGAGCCGTTTTTTGTTCCCTCTTTAACTATCAAGCCAATTAGCATACTGCTACTTTTCCTAAAACAAGACATTTGACATAGCTTTCACTTTTCTCTTCTAGGCTAACATTCTGTACATACAGTATGTGAAGCGTTGCAGCGAATGCGTTAGAAGTGGCATGTATAGCAGCTCTGTATGGGATGGAGCAATGTGTTTGCTTCACACACAGAAACAGGTAAGACAATACTCCAATCCACTGACTACAAATATATAGTACACTTGTGAAATCAGATGCTGAGGTCTGTCTGTATTGTACTTTTATTGACAGTGGTCAGTGTCTTTTCCCTTTGACTTAGAATAAAACAAAAACATAACTCACTGCCCTGGGCCCTAGGACCTTAATATGTGAGCATCTATAACAGAACTCTCCATCAATTCATGAAGCTGTAGCCTCAAAATATTTGATATTTATCTCTGATCACGTTTGTCATGGTGTGACTGGTCATGCCAGTTCCGATAACAACAAACTGCCAGTGGGTTCCAAGCTCTGCAAGTGTCCCAGTAAGCCATGAAAATCAGCCAGCATGCACAACACCAGGGTCCTGGGACTAGCTGGCATATGGAATACCACAAAAAAAGCACACAAGTCTCTGCCATGAAGATGGTCTATAAGTAGATGTGCTTTACATCAAACAATACTGTGTGCATACTGGATTAGGAGTCAAGTATTGACCTATATGTCAACTCACATAAATTACAGAAGAAACTGATTATCAAGGAATTCTAAATTGACATTTATGGTCATTTGTTGGACGAAGAGGGCTATAAAGACTAGTTAAGTGTATGTGTATGTGTACAGAGGTCATTTCATTAACCGTACACATGCAACCACCACTGCTGCTGCAAATGTTCACATTCAGCATGAGTTGTGTTCTTTACTGATTTGTTTGTCCTATCTGGAGCTACTGCACCAGGCTTTGCATGACATGGCTTAAGTCAGTCCAGATCTGCAGCATAAAAATGACCCCAAACATGTATCCCATCTTCAGCCACAAGAGGACAAACTACCCCCCCCACCACACACACACACACACACACACACACACCACCACCACTATTTTGAAGCATCCTCAAGATAAATGTTGAAAAGTTGCACCTCTGCTGACTCAAACATGTCCCTTGTCACCAGTGGATAGTGGCGCAAGGAACAGCATCATGGCCCCTACACTATGTTCTCATCTCATCATCTTATCACTTCTGGCATGAGAACAGCACTGACTGTTCTAGTCTACATTATAAACAATTCACAGGACATATTTGGTAGCGACAACTTTACACAGTTACAAAGCTAAGCCTTAAAGGAAAAATATTTCGGTTGAGAAGCTGGATTTGACACACACACACACACACACACACACACACAGGAGGGTTTGCATGATAAGCAATAAAAAAAGCTACTGAAGTCCACCAGTTATGTCAAAGGCTGCTGCACATACAGTATCCTGCCATTCAACACTGTGAAATGCTACTTGTCTTGTATGTGTTCCTCTCTTTCCTCTGTGCCTCTCTTTTTCTCTCTCGCTCCAACTCCTTCACCTCCTATGTGGCCGTGTCACATTCTCTCTTTCCCTCACCTCGCCCCCACACTCTCTGTCCATTCCTCTCAGTATTTGTCCTTTGGCTCCTTCTCCGTGCTCTTCTATCAGCAGAACATTACTGAAATCCATAACGTGGGGAAGTACCAGGCACAGTTCATCTGCCAGATATGACTTCTCCCTGACTGACTGATGCCCCTGTGCCTCTGCAGCTTCATTCACACTGAATCATTCTCACCTGACTGATGAATCACTGTGTTTGTGAGAGAAGAGCGGAGATGTATACTGTGTGTGTGTGTGTGTGCATGATGGATGGACCATGAGGATATAGGTCGCTTAGTTTATTCCAGTGTTTGCTACTGAGCTCCTGTGGCCCAGCTGCATGAGGACACACATGCAAACAGAAGTGAAGATGTAAAAATACACACATTAGGTGTGGAGCTGCTCATTTGAGAGTAAAGGTGGATAAGTGATGGATGGATGGATGGATGGGGGGGTGGTCACTGTAGGAAGATCCAGATTCCCTATATCACCGCCCCTGTGTAGCTGAACGCATGTAGTTTCATACAAAGACGCACCGACATATGCACATGTAGTCCTACGTGCAAAAACTGCAAGTGCCCTCACGCCCCCAGCCCACCCCACCCCTCCTAAGCACAGAAGCACGCACGGAATACCGGGGCATGCCCGAGCAACGCATCCAACTGTCAGCTCCGCTTCTTCCGGCAGAGAGACCTTGTGAGTTTATTAAGGGGAGAGACAGTCAGCCAGGCATCGCCGCATGTGACAGGCTTGTTGTGACCCGATAAGCACGACAATCTGTGCAAGCTCCGCGGATCATAACCCGAGCGGAGAACCCCTCCTCATGCTCCCCTATAGCCGCCCACGCGTAAAAGCAGACACATACATGTTAAATACATTAAATATCCCATAACCCAATGATGCAATAACACCATTAGAGCGGTATGCATCATCCTCACCAGGCAATTGCCTCCGATACGCAGCTCAGCATCCCTAAACTCCATTTTGTCTCTCGTTTGACACTCAGGGAAACAAGAGAGGGAAGCCAGGAGTCGTGGAAGAACTAACGATACGCAGGAGAATCAGAATCTCCCTCTGACATTCAGGGCCTTAATGGGAAAAACGTTGACTTAAGAGAGGCTCGTAGATCCATCATTTTTAACGTCACATCACCGGGGTGAGTTCATCACATAGGCCCGTGTAATTAAAACCTAAGTCGCAGGTATGAAGGTGCGTGCTCGGCCTGTCTAAGTTGTCAGTCTACCTGCTATTCAGACCGATGAATTATCCGACTTTGGTTCAGATTTGACTACGAATAAAAACCAGATCGCTAATATAGGCCAACATATGGATGTATAACGGGCACAGAGGCGCCACTATAGCGTCCGGCTAGACATAATAGTACAGGCAGAGTAAATAATATGACAGAAAGCACAAAAATCCTTGAGCGTCTCTGATAAGTCCCCCCGTAGCATCTTACCCTCCCTCTCCCCCTTCTCCCTCCGTACATCGTTGCATACATGCAACATCATCCCGTGACACCAACCACATCCACAGCAGAAGCACAACACCAAAGACCGCAGGTTATGCGTTTCGTGTATTTACCTTTATGTCTGCCTTTCGCTGTCATCGTCACACTGCTTGATGTTTCATTGGAACAAGATGCTCATCTCCCTCTCTCCCTCTCTGCTTTTCCCTCTCTATCACTCTCTCGGTTGTGTCTCTGTAGGGTATTATTCAGTAACACGAAACCACCGCTAGGAGCGGAGCGCGTATGGAGCTCATGCAGCACGGGGTGTCGCACAATTGCTTTGGTTATACATAGAGGAAGAGACATCCCCCCTTCAGAAAATGGGGTAATGCCTCGGTGAGGGGGTGAATTCTAATAGAATAACGAGGGAAGACCCTGATTATGGCGTATCGTGCTGGATACCCCCCCTCCTCCAACCCATTTCCCCCCTCTCCATCACCACCTCCCTCCCCAAAAGGTTCAGAGGCACATGCATGCTGACTCGCCAGCCAAATATGCTCATTTTATTATAAGGTGCTATCATAATAACAAAAAAGGATGGACTCAACAAAAAAAACGTGCGAATAAGAGACACTGGTGCAACGACAGGATGCAAACTGAAAACAGCGATGAGGTACAGCAGAATTATTGGCACAGAGGAGCTCTCACTGGCCGTGCAGGATTTGGCATGCCTACATTTGATCACCCGGTCGGCGGGACTTGCGGTGCAGTCGGACATCCTGGAGTCGGGACGGGTACAGAGCCGAGGGGGGGGTGGGGGGGCTCTCTCTTCTGTCAAGGGCCGAGATTGTGGTGTCGGGTCCTCCGGCAGGCGTCGACAATATACGCGGGTGCTGGGTGCTTTTCTTGCTGCAGTAGTGGCATCACTCGGTGGAGTCTCCGTGCTCTCTCAGACGGGGGAAGCCTGCTGCTGCGCCTGCGGTGACTTTGGGGGAGGATAGGCGGATACCTAGCTGCTGTTGTGGCATGCTTGGATCCCGAATTTGTGTTTTGAGAGGGGGGCGGGCGGGGGGGGGGTGTTGGGGGGGTTGTGAGGGGTGCTGGTGTAGCGGTGACTCTGGAGGTTGGAGGCCAAAGAGACGCCTTGGAGAGAGAAGAGACGCGCAGGCTCTACCTCTCCAGGACGCCTCTGCAAGCGGTGCCGTGCAGCTGGCAACACCCCGGAATGGCGAAATAAGGAACTCCCACGCAGATTCACGCACACGCGGGAACGCACACACAAATACTGTATATATATATACACACACACGCATGTGCACACTCAGACTCATACTGCCATCCTGTGGAGACATTGATTACAGGGCTTTCCCCTCTGAACAACAACTCTGTGGAGTGGGCAGTTGTACGTGCCGGGACGTGCATGTGTGAGTGTTACTGTACTTGACAGAAGATCACGTGTGTTTTTATATAGCCTATCTACACGACAGAATTAAAATCCTTATAAACCAAATGCTGTAGACGAGGTGGGGAGTTTATCAGACGTGTGTTGGATTTATGGGCATCAATGTGCCAGAAAGGGACAAAATGTTGATGTTGAAAGAACTAAACAGTAACACAACCTGCTTCCAAAAACATTCGCACAAAGCTGCTCTAATTGTCAGTGCTCTATTAAAATTCATGGTTAATAAGTAGCCTATAAAATGTGAAATCTGGCCAGAGGGTGGTCATTGCGTGGAGTCCATGTTGTACTTGTAAAGGTCTGCACAGTTATGGCAGCTGTGTGTGAGCCTCAGTGGAACATGTCTCCATGTTTTGCTTTGAGACAATAAACCGTCTGACATTCAGCACACTGTGACCAAACCTGCTGAACACACAGACCTACTGCACCAGTTTCCTTGCCTTACATAAGCAGAAACATGATGGATTTTCTGGAAACAATTAACAATTCCATGCACACACGTGTTATTTTCCACCTTTTTTATATATAAAATGATGTTTTCATGTCATACTTTGTTTGTAATTTGCTTTAAGAAGTAATAACTACCAGCTCATTCCAAGGCAGCACGAATGTTAAGGACTGCTAAAACCTGAAACTTCCTTTAAAACTCAAGTAGATCTTTGTTAATAAACATTTCATCCTTTGAATCAGGACAGCATGATTCATTTGCTGTGATCAAAATATTCCATTCATATTAATATTTCAAATATTTGTAATTAAAATGAATTGTCTGTATAAAGCTGTGCCACTATGTTCTTTACCAGAGGATAATGTTCACAAGTAGCCTATAAATCACGTGTTTACATAACAGGTATATAGTTTCTAACAGGCTACTCCAAATAGTTTATAAGGTTTTTTGGAATATGCTCAAAACATAACCAGGATACTGCAAAGACCTGATCATATCAGCTGCATGTGTAGAGGAGTCAAAGTGACAGTCTCAATATAAGTGGTTTCTTTGCTCAAATATGTTAAATTGGTTAGTTATGAATGACTGTCTTTAAATAACATGTGTAATGCTCACTGCTGTGTTGCTGAAGACACGTTCTTATTAGTACACAGAGGCCCAACTACAATCATTGTGAAATTATACTGGACTGCATATCTTGGTGGGTTTAGGCACCAGGGGGATATGGTCATATAAAGACATTGATGTTTTTATATACTTGCTTTGTCTCTTGGCTTCAACCACAGGGAAATGTACTGCAGAGTCAGAGGTCAGATCAGCTGTAGCTTATGATCCGCCCACCTTTAAACGTATAGGCTGTCACACCTTTACCTGAAATGTATGCGGGGATCTTTGTGGTTCGACTGAAAACAGAGCATTGTAAACAACAGGGAGATAACACTTTAGTGACCCAAGGTCATTTAAACCGTCACGATCCACTGTCAAGTCAGTTCACAGAAAAAAGGAGTAATTCACACTTTCTCTTTTCAGCCCGATATGTTCTCTATGTGCACGATCTAGCGACTACATCCTCCAGTGATATCACTCCGCGCTGAGCCAGTCCCGAGTGTAGTCCATCTGTGTGGTAGCCCTAGGTCCTGTTACCCCCTTTAGTGTGCTTACACTGGAATATATAGTTCATAAATTGTGAGACGTGTAACCACAAGCAACGACTCTGCGAGTCTTACAGTAAACCATGTTAGCACCGTTTCCCAGGAGTTAAACTCATGCAAAATACGTGCAGCGCAGACATTTTGGGTCCGTACAGAGCAGGAAATACAGCTCGGCCACCGCGTGCTTGGAGCCACAATGACGCCAGTTGCAGCACTACGTCGCCAGCGTGCACTGTGAGCCCTTTACGTTCGCTTTTCAGAGCAGTAACGCAGTGACAGCTGCGCTCTAACCACACGATTTCCGGCTTTGGCGGCAGAACTTCAGAATAAAACTGTTCGATGCTTTGAAGCGCAGTTAATCGGAGCTTTAATATGAGCAAGCAAAACTTCTATCAATCAATCATCAATTCATATTGATAGAAATGTCCTTTTTTGTTGATGTGGTATTGGCTGGTATAATCTAAAGTATTAAAAAACATAAACTCCTAGTTAATACTCAAGGAAACTTGCATAATATATAAATGTGATATTATTTTCAAGACATTCGATATATTCGTATTTTTTTGTGTGATTTTTGATTACATTTGATTGCCCTAATGTTCTGTAAGTAAACATGTTATTGTCTATTTCAGTCAGTAATTGACAAATTAATAATAAAGTTAATATTCTCATTTTCTTGCAGAGACTGTTTTATTTTTATTTTTATTGTTGACATTGTGCATATTTTCATTTATAGTGTGACGATAACGTAAAAGAACACATAAATATATGTGCTGTAATGACATGTGTACTTTTATTGTGAAGTGTGCAGACCGGAAGTGTTGCAGTCGTTGCTGCTGGCAGAACACAGGCCGCAGTGATTTGGTAGCCGCTGCAGTAGGAGGAAGGACCGCGGTTCTACCCCTTCTATCTTTCAGTTTCGCCTCAAAAGTCTCTTGGTGGTTCCTTCTGGTAGAGATCGGCAAATTGTGTGTACAGTAACGGTGTTCTATGATAACTAAGTCGTAGTATTACCGACGGACAGTGATATCAATCGCCATTTTAATCGCACGTTTTCCCTGACAGAACCGCTATCACAACAATGGCTCTGAAAAGAATTCACAAGGTAAGGAAGTGAGCGACGAGGCCCGGGATTTCGCAGTTTGGTTTTGGATTTAAGTATTAGGTTACCCATCGGATGCCTGTTGGAAATGTTCATCATATTATGGATCATTACAAAATATTGACCATATAACTCCAACTAAAATCAACTAGCAGCTAACGGTCTGAATTGCGAGTGACGACAGTGAGAGCAGCAATGCGCCGCTTTTCTGTAGTCAGTAGTGCCGCTACAAACGGACCAGCTCACTCGTTGATAGTTCGCTGTTTTTAGTTATGTCACGCACACAACCTGCATATGTTTACGGCGTATCTTTATAGATGAGTAAAACGGTGCGTTTAAGCTAGCAATGCATTTTACTAGATGATGATATTAGTGATATGTTAGCGCCTGCTAGCTAGCAGCATCTGTCCCGGTGCTCGGCTCTCTCGGATAAGCTAAAGGGCTCTGTCTGTTTAGCTAAGTGTATTTTTTTCTGTACTGTAAAGTCTGTAAAGGTCATTTCCACAATATGCTACAATATATGCCCTTATTAGTTCACATATTCAGCAGTAGAGTTAGCCAACATTATTTATTGTAGTTATTGAAGCTTTCTTAACGCGGTGTTTGATTTGACAGCTAACCGTGGACTTATCAAGCTAGCGGTGACGTTAGCTATAAAATAGGACTGGAAGCTTATATTATTAAGCAGTTGACCTTCTTTGTTCACAGCTACTTGATTTTATATGTATTTAAATTCTTAATGTACATGGCTATGCTTAGAATTGTAGACGCTCGGACACACAGATTGTTGTAGCATGCACCTATCCCCTGATTATACCCAAACGTTATAATGTCTTTGTAATCCAACATGTCTCCCAACATGTAAATATTTAAAGTAATTTTTGACAAATGGCACCGTCGCTGTTACGAAAATTGCTTGTACGCGGAAACTGATCGACATTTAGGCTGGTTGGTGGTAATGTTAGCAGTCTGTCGCTGTGGTGAAAACAGGCCCCACGCGTTGTTCGCTTTTGATGTCATGTTGGTGAGAACAGGCGAGCAGAAGATCCAAAATATGTCGTGTTTCTGATTGATTGAGTTGAAAGCTTGGTCTTGTTGTTAATCTCTCGAAGTAATAACGCGTCTGACCAGCCAGCGCGGTGTTGATCTTTGACATGACAGCCTGTGCTGTTGTCGAACCTGAAGTGTTAGCATAGATGCTAGGCTAACGATTCCACCATAACGTTGCGTTGGGGTCCGGTGTACCCGACTGGCTTATTGTTAAATCCAGTGTTTTTATATTTTTGTGATCGTCTACCGTATTACCATCCTCTGTAATGACATTTGATTACGGTGTACTGTCATAGTTACACTGAACACATGCTACGGTACTGTTGGGGGTCAGAAAGAAATTAGTGTTGTTACAGTGAGACCTTGTAGCAATGGTGCTGTCTGTAAATAGTGATCTTGATTGGGCTGATGTCAGGCATGTTTAGTGTTGTTTAAACTATCATCAGTTCATCAGCTTTCAGTATTTGATTATTATTTTCTTCCCTGGAATGTCTTTTTGATCTAATGTTTTGGTGCGGCCTTTTATTTCACATTATTTACTCCTTTCTCATGTTTTGATAGTAGTTTAAGGAAATGCATGTAATACTGCACTCTAACGCAGGACCTGGTCAACTGACTTGTGATTTGTTTGTCTCAGGAGTTGAATGACTTGGCACGGGACCCACCAGCCCAGTGTTCTGCAGGACCAGTAGGAGATGACAGTAAGTTACCATCAACATATTAACTGGGTGACCACATCCAAGGAACATTCCTGGGTTAGCCTACTTGACCGTTGTTCTGTTGAGTATTATTTCTCAAACATATTATACAGAAATAAGAAAAAGATTTATAAGATGCAAAAGTAACACAGAAATCTGACCCTGAACCCTGGGGCTAAGGAGAATGTCCACAGCTTTCAGGCTCAAGTCTTGTAAGTTGGAAAGGAAAATACAATCTTTAAATAAATTTGCCACATTTTATTAAAGGAAAAGGTACCTGTGTAAGTATGTGTGTTTGTTTGTTTTTTTTTAGCCAACAACTCCTGGAAATATCTGCACTACCTGTTGTGAAAAACACAGCTGCATATCAGTTTCACTTTTACCTTGAGGACATTAGCATATGGCTGATATTCTAAATAAAACACATTTATACTTTAATTTCTTGTTAACAAATTATTATGAATTGTGTGGAAACAAGATGGAGAAAAAGGAAATTATTTATTTAAACTGGAAGCACAACTTCCACAGTGAGGTACCTTTACAAAATCAGTTTCATTCTTTGTCAGTTCAAGTCTGAGTATTTTGTTCACATCAAGGTTTTTTTATTGTTAGTCGTGGGATCACTCTCTTGTCTGTGGTAGCAGTGCTGAAATGGATACATCTTTGGATTTTACACACAGGCAAATTATCTAGAGTAAGCGCGGTGTTTTTAATATCTGAGTCACTGATAAAGATTCATTTGAAAATAAAAAGTGATTCTTATTATGGATCACTGTGTAATGCTGCTTAGCGTGTGCTTTCAAAGGAAAATGCCAGCATTGTACAGGTAAACCTACATTCCCATTCATACAGTAGTTGATTCTTCTAATACTACCTCTGATGCTGTTTTGGAGGCACAACAAAAGTTGCCATTCCACCTCGAAGCATTTTGCACTGCAAGGTGCATTAAAGGTGCGACAGTGCCGCAACACACTGCCTGTGAATATGGTGCTGTGTTTAAGCAAAACTTATATCAATCATATTGATAGAAATGTCCCTTTGTTTGTTTGTGGTATTGGCTGGTAGTGCTGTAATGATCCACTCCTCTGACTAGCAATAGCATGTAGATGCAGGGCTTAATTGTCATATAGAGGTTTGGTGGAAGCAGAAAATCTTCAAAGGTTAATAAACAGTGTATGTCAAAAACATAAGCTCCTAGATTTACAGATTATGTAGATTATAATATTGATCAATCCACAAAGGCTGACAAACCTTCTGAGGAACAGTAATGCTGCAGCTGCCTGTCAGTGGCTGAGCTGATATTTATCATTGACTGTGACACCTGGGTTCCACTAGGAACTAACACCCACACCATTGCCTATTGTTGGAGGTTTGTGACATATGCAGGCAACGCAACATATCTTAATGGATGATAGAACCATATGAGGATCTTTTGTTGTCTTTAACAGGGGAATATTTCTATATTTTTACTGTAGCATAGGTTTATTTTAACTCTAGTTGTGTGCAAGTTGATTTTATACTAAATTAATTACAAACTTTTTTTTAAAGAATTTCATGTAAAACATAAAATATAATATTTGTAGATCTAATCTCTAACCAGATGTGCCAGAGAAAAGATTGCCTATTAAATCATTCTCGCTTGCAAAAATGGGAGGTGTGGGAGAGGGTGAGGAGTAGTTTTTACCATCGAAGGTTCTTTTCTGCAAGTGTGCTAAAATCAAGTTTGTTATATCAGACTATGGGAAAGTGAGCAGCAGCAGCACTGTTGCTGCTTCCTGTCATCCAACATCAAATAAACCACTCTAAACTACAAGAGTGTGTTTTTGGTGGCACATAATTGCTGTGGTTTTCTTTTTCTTGTTCTCAGACTTAAACAGAGTGCTTAAATTGGACAGGTTTAAATGTTCCCAATCAAAGTATGATGGTCATCACATGCTAATTTCCTCTACGCCACCAGGTTTGGAGTTGCTCATGCTGAATGTAAATTTGGCTTTATTGTTATAATGCGCCACAGTTTAAAATGCCTATTTTCAAGAAAATTTGCCCATTAACACTTCACGTAGGAGCCTAACACTCAGCCATACACATGCACACTTCATGTCGCATCATTTATCAGAGGCGAACCTGTGTTAGCGTTTCATAACCAATTTTCTGTTTTTCTTTTTTAGTGTTTCACTGGCAAGCCACAATAATGGGACCTGTAAGTATTCACTTGGTCAAAGCTTTAATGATATTACTGTAGTTTTTTGATAATTAACATGGCTTCATATGATTATCTGAATGAAAATGACCTGGATGACTGAGAATCTTCATCAACATGATGATTATAGAATGTTTGTAAAGACCATAGTTCTGGTTTTTGAATCGTGCAAAGTATTTGAGTTGTTATGTCATTTTGCTTTGATGCATTTGTCATATTTGAAACTGAGGGTTTTTTTTCTCTGCCATTAGAACGACAGTCCTTACCAGAGCGGGGTTTTCTTCTTGACCATACACTTTCCCACAGACTACCCTTTCAAACCGCCAAAGGTAAGCAACACGAAGATGCATACATAAGCAAAGTAACAAAGCCTGCTGACATAAGCTACAGCTTTACATCATTTAGTTTCCTGTTATCTGCCTCTCTCTCTTTTTTTTTGCCCACTCCTCTGTGTTTTTTCTCTCTGTTCTCAGGTTGCATTTACCACAAGAATCTACCACCCAAATATCAACAGCAACGGCAGCATTTGTCTTGACATCCTGCGATCACAGTGGTCTCCGGCTCTCACCATCTCCAAAGGTAGGCTGTTTCTTTTTGGCCTTCACACACAGAGCTGTGTTTAGCTACAGATTAATGGCAGAAGCTGTGAAACGGTGTGTTGGAAAAGGAAATAATATTGGTTTCCTAACAAGAATACATTTCTTTTGCAGAGGATCCTGATTAAACTTTGAGTGTTATCATTGTAAATGTCAGCTGTAGCTCTTTTAATTTAGTGTATCTGCAGTTCCATAGCTTTGACAAACAACCAGCTGTGATGTGATTTATATTTTTTTTAATATATGAAAACTCTTTTGTCTGGTCCATCCTAGTTCTCCTGTCCATCTGCTCTCTGCTGTGTGACCCAAACCCGGACGACCCCTTAGTACCTGAGATCGCCCGCATCTACAAGACGGACAGGGAAAAGTACGTTGTCTGCTTAGTGATTTCTTTTTTTTAGCACCAAGATTTTACTCTCTTTGTTATTAGCTGTATGTTTCGGAGGCAGTATGCACCAGTCCCAATTTTTCTAAAGGTTTAACAACACTAACAGGATTGAATACGATGAATCATACAACTTCTTCAAGGCAGGACTGATGGTTGTTCAATACACCTCGCTGCTCTGTCTGAACAGACAGCGGAGGTAGTCACGATACTGAATCGATTGCATTGTGAAAAGGGTGAGCCGAGACAGCAGAACTCAACACATAGCACAGACAATTGACAACTGCTCACTTCCCATTGCACAACACTAGCATGGCCTTTGTAAGCATTATGCCAGCTACGTTTATTGTTTGTGAATAAGCAAATATGGCATCAAGGTTCAATCTGTGAATAAGGAGCAACTATTAACAGCTAACCTGTTTAGAAGAGGGTCTGAGGTTGTGTCCGTAGATAGCCCTTGTCCTTGAACTGGTGATGGATATTTCGTAAATGTTTTTAGCCATCTTTACAACACAAGTCAATCGGAGATAGGAGTCTTCATAGGCCTGGATTGAACTGTGCCAAGGCCTTGTTCAAATTGGTTTTACTCCTGATGTACCCATGTTGTACCATGATGTCAACAATTTCAGATTTTCTTCAAAGATATCATGTTTTGCCAGAAAGGGTCCATTTTGGGCTTTTATTACACACATGCTCATATTAAATACTGAAGGTTGAGCGGTCGATTCCAGCCTTCTGTGGTGCACAGTGCTGCTCTGCAGAATGTACATGAACGCTATTCTGATGACAGTAGAGGATTACATCCAATCTACTAAAGGCCACTACATGTCATTTTGTATTTGCATTACCCATAAAATTAGAGAGAACTCGGCAACATGTTTGTTATAGCAAATTATTATAATTGCTATATGCACATGACATGAAGTATACAAAATGCATCAGGGTTAACTGTGGAAAAAAAGTATTGTGTGTAGCAGGCATCTAGGTGAACAACTGAGCCTTACAGTCTGATAACATTTTGTTAAGGTCATTGCAAAGCAATAAAGTTAGTAATACATCCATCATTGTAATTTTATTTCCCCTCTCTATGTTGAATTCTGTGGGTGGACAGCTAGAAAGATATATTAATAAATTAAGAAAAAATACATGTGAATGTGATGCATGTGATATAACTAATTCAACTGCCCTCAAGAACTGCACACATTTGAAGCTGCACTTGAGCAGTTTTTTTCCCTTGTTTAAGATTTTTGTTTTGTAATGGCTGTTTCCAATATAGGTTAAATCTGACCACTCTTCTGTTTCTCCTCTCTGCTTGCTCACAGGTACAACAAAATAGCTCGGGAATGGACACAAAAGTATGCAATGTAGTGCTGGGGTAGAAACATGGCCAACCACCTCTACGACGTAAGGATAGGGGAGCTTCAGATGTAAAGAGAAAACAAACAAAAAACCATACAAACAAATGAAAAGTTTAAAACAAGATCTTGTTGGTTTCCATTGGAGTGCTTTCTTTGAGCCACGCCTCCCCTTCACCAGAGTACCTGTAAAACTCCCTCTGCCCCATCTCCCCATGTCCTCTCTCTCTCCCTCTCCCTATTTCTCTTTCTCTCTGTTTGATTCTGTCTCTCCCCGCCCTCCCCTCCCCTCCCCCCTCTCAGCTCACCTGCCCATCTTCCAGTGAACATATTGTCAACTTGCAATGGTAAACCGTCTCTCCCTGCTCCTTTTTTCCACCACCTCCCCCTCTGGTCACCTCTGACCCCATCTCCTGACTTCTGTATTCCATTACATTTTGACACCAAGCAGGTTGGGCTGCCACCAATCCTTCAATTGCCCCTTTTTTCCTACACTGCATCCTCACCTACTTTCACTAGAAGCATTCCTTTGAGCATCTGTAAAGCTTTGAGGGGACCTTTTTTTCCTTTTTAGGGGGAGGGGGAACAATAAGATGGAGGGATTTTTACACTCTGCACCCTTTCTTGTTTTGTTGTCCTAATGATTTCCACCTGTAGAGGTGACAATTCAAGGAAGCAGTTTTCACATGAGTCAAAGGGCACTCTGTATTTTATACAACAAATACTTAGAAGAAGTCATTGCAGGCTATGTAAGACGGAGAAAAAACATGCACATGGCCTATTTTGGTTTTCTGTTGGAATTCTATGAAAGGACTTGAATTTATCCCCACACCTCCTGCTCCTTATTCCTCCCCCCCAGCCCCCCTCGACCCAAGTTGACCCCTTTGTACACACACATAGACACACATGCACGCACAACTGTAACCCCATGTCACCCACACATCCACCACCACCTTTTCTTTATTCACAAAGTGGAGGTTCTGGACCAGGTATTTAAGCAAATCATTTTTCTTAGTTTAACCTGTGTTTTTATTTCCCATCCCCATAATTCTTTAGATTGCTTTTTTTGTTTTTTATTATTTTATTTTTTGTTTTGTTTTCATTTTTTTTTTGCTATTGTTAAATTAGAGGCTAACATCTTAAATGGCTATGGGACTGGCTTGGGCTCTGGGTGCAAGGAGAACCCACTCTTCTTGCACAAAACCTCTGTATATTGAATTACCTGAGAGGCTCGTTGAGCTTTGTGTGTTGATTAAACTGTGTAATAAAAACCCTTGACTCCTGTGTTGCCTCGCTTTCAGGCCATTTTAAAAGGTGTACGGAGAGAGGAGGAGAAAGAAACATAACTAACGCAAGATTCATGATTTGGTTTTGCTAAACTTATAAAGGGTTAAAACAGGTTGAAGAGTTTGAGGCATAATAGGTTGATCACTTAGAAAAAAATATTGTGCTTATATTCTGTCCAGTGAGCCACTCTTAAAAATGTGGAAATTGAACATAATGATTAAGGAGGTTTTATCGCCCTCTGGCGGCGCATTTATGTGCTTTGTATACAGTCATTCTATACTCTTGTTTGTTTTTTTAAAACTAATATTAGGTGGATGAGACAAGTAAAAAAAATAATTTTACAAGAGAAAACCAATCCAAATGAAAACTTGTCAACCATTGATGATTCTCTATCTTTTTCCCGTTAAAACGTAATAACTTTCTCGTTATAAAGTGATACCTGTGGATTTAGAGTAATTAAAGTGTATGGTGGCTAAATACTTGTCTCTAACCATTAGACTCTGTCAGATGGGACGTAAATTCACTTCAGCATGTAAATGTATTCACGTCAGAATATGAAAATGATCACATTTCACCGTGATCTACAACGTTATAACGTGAAACCTTTGCCTTTTTAAAGAGACATATAGTCGTAATAACTAGAGGTGCATACGCGGTTTTTTTAATTTAATTGTTTATCAATCATGCAGGACAGGGAAAAGTCCATTGCTGCAGTTTAGTCTTTTAGAACTGCACGAAAACGAAGCCGGAAGTACTTCACATGGTGACTTCCGGCTCGCTGTGCCTCCTCCGTCCTGATTGGTCACTAAACAGTGACGCAGCAGACTGAAGGCAGCGCTGCTGGAGCGGACAGAGTTCAGATAATCTCCCCGGTTGACCTTGGTGCTTCACGTTGACCACAAACAGCACGCTGCCCACGAACACACGACAATCACAGGCTCACCTGCCATGCCTCAGTTATCCGCGCTCCCCAGCTCGGGTTTCACATTAACCAAAGGTAACGTTTCAGAGCTAGCTAGCAGTATGCTAGCATTACACGAGTGTTTTGTTTGTGTAAACTAAACACGTCTGCGACCCAGCGTGTCATAGAAATGTAAGGTTTGGGTTCGTTGTACTAGGCGCAATTTCAACAAACGCACTGATAGACCTTAATCTTTATTTTCAAATGTTACTGGTCTTATTTTCCACTTTCTGCTGGCTAAACCTCATTTAGCCGGCTAACTGGTCAGCCCAGTTGGATTTCCTGCTTTATGACGCCACTCTGACGCTTAAAGGGAATATGTGCATTTAAAGTATTGGTTGTTATTGTGTGTCGTGGCTTGTAGCCGCTCTAACGAAGCAGCTAATCAGAACTTGCTGATCCGGACTGACAGCGGGGCCCATGGACCTCCTGTGTTACGGCTCCGCATCATGTGATTCTCAGTAGACCTCTGTGGATAATCCTCCTGCTTGCTTTAACAAAACGGCCATTTTCACTGCTTGAAAGAAAAACCACTTCACCAATTAACTGTAGACAGACAGACCAGGCTCATTGTAAACAGCCTTAATAAAGCAACTCACACAAAGCTCTCAGGATGGCTAACACTCTGGTGGATCTGCTTCATCTCCCCACCCTTCTTTTCCCTCCAGAGCATTTTGTGGTTGCTGTGCCGGTGGCAGTGGTCGCTGCTGTTGGAGGTTTCCTAGTCAGCCATTACCTGAGCAGACGGAGCTGTAAAAAGGGCCAGGTGAACACATGCATCAACAAAGACAGTCCCAAAGTGGTCCACAGCTTCGACATGGAGGACATTGGCACCAAGGCTGTGTACTGCCGCTGCTGGAAATCAAAGAAGGTATTTGACTTTTATAAGTTAGCAAAAAAAGCTTTCTGCATTTACAGCCACACTTTGATCAGTCTCTTCCATCTGTGATGATATAACTGGTGTAGACTACACATGGATGTTTCCAGAAAATGTCCTCATACTGAATGTATTTTAGTGTTTGCGCAGCATGTCCCCTGTTGTTTGTATAATTTCTGGACTGGCTAAGAGCCCTCCCTTACATGATAAAGTGCTAAAACAGGTGAGGTTTGTTCTCCTCTGACGTTCTGTGTCCTTCTTGCAGTTCCCTTACTGCGATGGTGCCCACACCAAACACAATGAGGAAACCGGTGACAACGTGGGCCCGCTAATCATCAAAAAGAAGGATGCTTAATATAACCAATCGCAGACCTTGGCCCTCAGTCCCTCCACACATATTCTCTTCATAGCGCACAACAAAACCTGCTGAAATTGTTTTCATTTGATGCATTCCGTTCTGTTCCCATGCTCGCCAACCTGTCTTTGAAATCAAAGGTCATTTCAGGACAGATAAGGAGGGGAGCTTTCAACCCACAGTCGGACATGGAGGCATTATGACTCACATTTCGACCTACTTAATGTGGAGTTTGTTTAGAATTCTCAGTGGACCTGATACAGGTGAAATATTTATTTGCCGTGCAGGCGTTGTGCCTCCATGTCACCTGTGTCCCCTTTCTTGTGGCCTCCTCTAGGTGTGGAGCAGGTGGTTGAAACATGAGACCGGCGTCTCTTTGCTTCACTCACTTCAGAATATCAGTTGAAGTCCAGCATAGGCCTTATTGTTTAAATGTACAGCCACAAGTATAGACACACACACACAGCCCATATGAATGTGACAGGGTCATGTTGTTTTGTTGTTTTTTGCTGCCTAGTCAGAAAAATAGACGTTTGTCTTAATGAAATAATCATCTGCTGTTTGTAACAGTTACTGTTTTCTGCTTTCTGATGGGAACTTACTATTTAATCTGTAAAGTGTTCATAAGTGAAATCTCTGCTCATAAATGTTATACTTTGCTTTTTCATCAGATTTATTTTCTACTGGGTGTGATGTCTGGTTTGATGATTCATGATGTTGTGAATAAACCTGTTGAATGAATGGTCCGATCTGTCGGCTTGTGTCCACTGTGTGTGTTTTTCTTGGATCAGATGCTCTTAGCCACTTCACTTCTGTTTGCAGCCAGGCAGATCAGTGTGTTTATGGATTAACAGTGGACAGGGCTAATGAGTAAAACAGCCTTGTGTGGTGACTGCAGTAGTATAAGGGCTGTGGTGTGTGTGTGTGTGTGTGTGAGGTCTCAGCTGTGGGGGGCTGCTGCTGTTGCTGCTGCTGCTGCAGTGTCCACCAGTACCAGTGGCCATTTTAAGATGTGGCAGTATTTGTGGTGACCACTAGAAGACGCTGTGTTTGCACGTATCGGCCAGGCCAGGCAGTGTACGCGAGTAAATGTGGGCCCCTGCTCCCATAGTGACACGCACACAGACACACACACACTTTACACAGACACACGCGCGCACGCACGCACGCACGAGGTATCTGGCTGCGTGCCAGATGCAATGGAGGACTCTCAGAAGAGGTGGAGTGGACTCCACCATGGCTGCGTGAGGAGTCACCCTAACAGACAGCGACAATATCTGATTAATGGAGAGCGCAAACGTTCTGAATGAATAAATAAGTTTTAAATCTAAAATTTATTTTTAACTTAAGTCACTGAAATATCATTTATTTTTTTCTGTGTATAATGTGTTTATTATGTTTATGTCGGCTGTGATTGACATCATTTATTTTATTTTATTGGATAAAACAGACTTAAAAAACCTCATGTTTAACAGTTTTATTCTGCTTCTGTTTAAATCTTTTATTGCTATGTTTTTTTTCATGTTACATGACAGATGTGTTGTTCTGCTTTCACACTGTAAAAAGACCACATAGCTTAATGACTGCTGTCACAGACTAAACAGGCGTAATAAACCCGGTTGGCAGAAGCCTTTAATACAATCCCATATGTTTGGCCTAATACGCACCGGTGTAGGCTATTATTTGAGTGCCGTGATGAATAATTTATGACCATTTCCTAGTTTAACTGGTGTCATGTAGCACGTGTGTTTACATAGTTTGTGGTTAAATATGTATGTTATGAGTAATATTGATCATAAAATAAGGTTAGTATTCCTGGTGTCAGTGTCCACCACCACCACCCCCGCCCCTGTTCATTCAGTGGATCTGATGAGTGGGACCTGATGGATGTGTTTTAATTCCCCACGCTGTTGGTGTCCATACCCTGTCTGTGTTCTCGTGGATGTTACAGGGTCGCTCTGACCACAGCCTCGACTGCAGAGTCCAGTTCGCATTTTGAGCGACGCCCCCAAATTCCGTGCAGAGTGTTTGCAGACCCTCCGGGACGGAGAGGTGGAGGAGGAATCGGCAGCTCCGCCGTCCATATACGCTACAATCACCACGCCATTAGTTCATGACTTCATCACATCTTTGACAGGAGAGTTCGACTCGTATCTGTAAGGTAAGCGGGGACGTTTTCTCCACACTTCCTGTTGATTTTCGCTGTGTTGTTTTGTCGCCTTTTTCCTGCGCGCTGCGCCGTGTCGCAGCGACCACTCGGACTGTGGTCAGCTTCGCCGTGGCGTCGGTCGAACACCGTCTTCTTAGGTAACCTTAATTTTACGCCGGATGATCCATCTTTCCTCCTTAACGACGCGTCACGAGCTTTTATACACTCGTACGCGTAATAACGCAAAGGACCCGTGTTTAATGAGCGGAGTAGTTTTCCTTCAAATGTGGACATGGAATATAGCCTGGTCTTTTTTTAACCACAGCAACCGCATCGTTGCGCACCTCGCTCCTCGTCGTCGATACCAGACAAAAGACAGCCTGTTTTTTTTTACGCTCCCTAATTTAGTCTTTCTCTGGTGAGCTTAAGCTTTGGCTGGCACACATAACAGCAGTCGTCAAAAATGTATTTGAAAAGCGCGCTCCACATTTGACCTGCGCATATGCGCATATCTTTGCATATTGTTGTCGCTCTGTTATTGATTGCATTGATATACCGTGAAATCCTTAAAGGGATACTGCCTCCTGTATGCGGAAATCGTTGGCAGAGCGCACACTGTCAGAAACACGAGCCTCTTCACCTCTATTTAAGCCTTTTTATTTCTGATCATATGTACATATGTTATATTTGTCTTTAAACGCGGATTGTCTGCGCTCTGCTCCTCTGTCTGTGTTTAGCTGCTCCTGACAGAAAATATCTTCCAGTCTTATCGTCCCTGTTTACTCTCTTTCTGTATTTGTCTTTCCTTGCATTTCTATTCTTAACCTTCCTCTCTTCATCCCCTATTCATTTCTAGCTCTCCAGGACTCTGAGGCTGCTGCAGAGAATGGGAATAGGGACACAGGCCAAGGCTTGCCATTTTGGCTGAAGTAACAGCAGGACGGTTGTCAACCCCGCATCGGCTTCAATCCCCTTCTCCCTCACCTCTCCTCCCACACACACACACACACAGACAAGGACAAGTACTTTCCCCCCCCCCATATCCAGCCACTGCTATGTCCACCGCAGTAGACATCGCTGGCCCTTCCTCCCCAGATCAGGCCCACAGCAGTGCTAAAATCCCCAATGAGCCCCTGAGACCAAGCCTTAAGCGCTCCAGCCACCCCTACAGCCTCTCCCATTACATCTCCACCCCTTCCCCAGCTGTGGATGTCAAAGGCCTGATCCAGCCCTCCCCAGCCCAGCAGCGGTCTGCCCAGCCTGGGCACACTAAGCCTCGCCGGGCCCCCTCCTGGCCCGACATGTGGGAGTCACCCAGCGGGCTCCACCTGGCCCATGCCGCAGAGCTGCTGATGCGTGCTGGGCTGCTGGCTCTCACCCCTGCCACTTCAGAGCAAGCCAGCCTGGGTGCACAGAGCAGCCAGCCGGCTAAAAGAGAGGCTGCAGAGGCAAAGGAGGCAAAGGGGGATGGAGAGGGAGGTGGATCAGGGCCCGAGGAGGAGGAAGAGGACTCCTCTGGATGTGGCGCTGACTTCCAGCCTTTCCTGGGTGCCTGGTTCCCCTTCAGTCCTGCTCTGTTCCCTCTGGCAGGCTTCCAGATGGGGGGAGGTCACTGGAGAAGTGCGGCCATGGGAGCTGAGGGCATAGAGGGCCTGGTCGCTGAGGGCTACTCCCCTGGATCTTTAGGCGGAGGCAGCGGAGGGAGAAGGAAGAGGAAGAGGTGTGGGGAGTGTGTACCATGCCGGCGTCAGACGAACTGCGAACAGTGCAGCAGCTGCCGCAATCGTAAGAGGGGACACCAGATCTGTAAATACAGGAAGTGTGAGGAGCTGAAGAGGAAGCCTGGGGGGCCAGGGTTTGAGAACAGAGTGTCTGGGTTTGATCTAAGGGGGTCCGACTTTACTTTGGGTCTGGCACAGGAGAGAAGCAGTGGAGCCTTGGATGGATAGTACTGCTTGTGGTGGCAGCATTTTTCAGAGGATCCTGGTTGGATGATTGTTGAGGAGCTGCAGTTGAACAAAAACACACGGGACACCATGTTAACACGCTCAGACTGTGGTTCAGAGATCTATGGATCTTGTGTTTAAGCGAGGAGCTGCACTTCTGTTTAAGAATGTCCACACTTGTTCCCATCCTTTCTTTTGACAATCAGTGAAACAGAGAGGAGAGACAGAAGGATACCAATGTGTGTCAATATTTAGACGATGACAAAAATGCTGTAAATAGACTGTAAATATCTGGAAAACATTATGTCCTTTTTTACATTGCTTTCCAGTTTGGATGTATTGTGCTTCAACATAAGAAGGAGCCAAATGTTTTGTTTCTATTGGGGAGTTTTGTTTCTGTTGTTCTGACGTCACTGCATCAGTAAGAAATGAATGAGTTCAGCCTCGGCTAAATTATTTCATGTGCAACTTGTACTGTATAGCTCTGTTTGCCCTTTTGAAATAAAAGAAATTTGCCATGTGCACTTGTCTACAAGGTTTATGTCACGTCTGTGTGTGTCCGTGTGTGTGTTCATTTCTAATTGGGCGTATGTGTCTGTTTGTAACCGTGCTTCCACACACGTGTGTTCATGTGTGTGTTTGTGTGGATTATGAGTCACCTAATGGTGTGGCTGAGAGCCTTATCGCAACCCCACAGACACACACACACACACACACACACACACCTATACTCTGCCTTGGCAAGTCCGGTGGATGCACTTGAGCACACCTAACCTGACATGCACACACATTTCCGAATGCTCCTGTCCTCCCTCACATGCTGATGCAATTTCCCTTTTGTTCACAAGTGTGTATCATACACAGATGCAGAGAGATTTTAAAAAACGAACACACAGCCAGCTGGACTGAGGCTACAGGGTGGGTTTTTGCTTGTTGCCGTAACGATGGCTGATGTGATAAGACCTTCTTCCTCGGCGCCACACTCCAGGGGACCGCAGGGAAGACGTAACCATGGCAACGGCCGGCCCGAGGTGTCACGCTATAATTGGGCCACGGCTGCACTTCCTGTGAGCCTTCAGTCAGGGGGATCGCAGAGGGACTGTGTGTGTGTGTGCGTGTGCATCTGTGGGGGTGGGGGGTTCGTGTGTGTGTGTGTGTGTGTGTGTTTATCAGGCAGGGAGAGAGAGAGAGAGAGAGAGAGAGAGAGAGGAAAAGAGAAAGCACCGCACGCCAGCCAACACAGGACACTGCCAACTCATGGAGAAAAGCAGTGAGCTCCAACATCATGCTATTACAACGCTCCCACTGAATGAGAAACACACAGTCTTTTAGTTTGAGTCCACAGTCTAGTGTTTCTTCATCTCCCAGACAAAGGAGGAATTTCAAATTCTTGGATCTGCAGCTCCCCCCCTTCTCTTTCTGTCTCTTCAGTGCCTTTCTAGTGATTTGGAGCTTAATCCCCCCCCCCCTGGTCTCGTCACACATGCACACACACACACACACACACACACACACACACACACACACACACACACACATACCGGAAATCTGTGTCACCCGCTGCCCAGCAGGTCCAGTGACTCCCTGAACGCCTGCAGTCTGGCTCCACTGGCCTGCAAGATGGCAGGAGAGAAAGGGAGTAGGGGGAGGGAGAGGTGAGGGGGGATTGAACGGAGGACAGGGCAGAGGAGGAGGAGGAGGAAGAGGAGGGGGGAGAGGGTTGAGAGAGAGTTGGGGGAGGGGGGGGGGGGGGTTTGGAAAGCGGATCCAGGGAGAGGGGGGGGGGGGGGGGGGGCATGGTGAAGGGCAGAGGGAGAAGGGGGGAGGGTGGGTAAGAGAGCGGGTGAAACTGGGAGAGATGAAAAGCAGGCCACAGGGGGAGAGGAAAGAGGAAGAGAGGGATATGCAGGCAGGAGGACGGGGAGATGGACAGCAGGGGATGAAGATAACGTGGGCCAAACAAAGAGGTAGGAGAGAAGAGTGTGAGATCCAGCAAGCAACGTGATGGAGGCCGATTGAAATGCAGCGAGACAGAAATGCAGGAAGACGGAGGTTAATGACGGATGCATTGTCCAGATAGCCAGTGTGTGCCGTCACAGACCCCCATGGAGCTACATATGTTAGCACCAGCAGCCCTGCCCACTCTGGAGAAAAACTCCTCTCACACACACACACACACACACACTGCAGTGGAACAACCTGCCAGCCCAAGGCAACCTGCACTGGATCTGGGTGGACCCTGGCTCATGAGCCAGACCTTTGAAATTTTGGCCACTGCGTCTGCTCGGAGACACTGTGTCTCATTGTGAATTTTTTCTTCCTCCGTTGGCTGTATCCCCAGAGTTAGGAAATGTGTAACAGCTTTGCAGAAACAGCATCTTTCTGAGATCACTGCTCATTACGCCTCTGTTATCCATTTGTATTCACTTTTTATACACATGAAAAACACGCTACTCCTGAACAGCAACACAATGGCTTCTTACATCACTGAAGCTCAGGCTCATCTGCCTTCAGGTTATATTTTGGTGACACAGAGGTCAGAGGGCACTCTTGACCTCTGACCCCCAAAGCTGTTAAAGGTGAATTCAGAATAGACCAACTTCTATAAACAGAGTCACCCACTTCTGGCTTGGTCTTATAGTAGCAGTGAAAGACAACAGACAAAATAAGAAATGTAATTACTCTCACGTTTTGACGCTCAGAGGTAATGTATACACCAAATTCTGTTAATCTTTAGCTTGGTGTCAGCTGTGATAGTTCCAAGAAGCTAGACAGAGCAGGGTGATAAAGCCTGTGTGCCTGCAGTGATATTTCATTATGCCTTATTCTAACGCTGATTGACTGTGGCCAGTGATTATTGAGCTAGAACCTGCACCATTCAATTTGCATGAGTCTTTTCTTGGGGGGAGAGCAGCACAGTCTGACCAGAGCTGTAATGTTTGTATGTATATTTTTATGTGTGACGTTTCCAGTGAATTTAATTTCCAGTAGTAACCTACGAATAAAATATAATTAACTATTTAATTCCAATGACTTCACACACTGAGAATACTGAGAAATGTCATACAGTAAAGTAGCCCCGTGTATATGTGGAAACAAGGAAACAGCATGAAGTTTGACATTTTTTAGGAAAAAGAATTAAAATTATCCAAATATATTTTGAGGGAAGTCTCGGTTACTGCAGAGTCTGGAGGGTAAATGGAAGGTCATTCAAAGCCTTGTCACATGCCAATGATTGATCAGGCTGTTGATGCTGGTCAGGCTTCCTGAAACAAACACATTGATAGAGGTAATAGTCTCATTATCAACAATCAAGAGAAGCACTTCAGTGCAGCATTTTAGAGTTAAATCTAATAGATACACTGAATGACACTGAACTAATCTAACATGACTGAGGCGCTATACAGCCTCTGGTTAACTACAGCTAAATGCTAATATGCTACATGTCATGATCAGCAGCTTAATCATTTCTTAAGACAAAGTGCAGCCGTGTCACATGACTCCAGGAGGAGACTAACAGCAGGATGGGAGTGCATTGATTTCAAATGAAGAAGGGACTGTAAGCACTGTCTGGCTGAGATAAAAATAAAAACTAAAATGAAAATCGAGCCTGATACCTGTCTGTTTCAGCAGCACTCTTACAAGACCTGGTTATTAAAATGTTTCATCTTAACTAGCTCATTTTTGTGCTGCTAAATGTGGCTGTTAGCTGAGGAAATTTGATCAAAAGAAAATGTGAATACATTATGCAAATACTCCCGTCACCACAGCCCAATCCCACTTTTATCATTTCACATGGACCTGCCCGTGTGGGAAGTTTATACTGTTTGATACCATTAGCACAGCTTGTGAGGCCTCATAGTTGTGTTAGAGCATAACTGGCGGAGCTGAAGGAAATGATGGTGTCATGTGAAATTCAATATATATATTTATGATTCTAAAGTTCAGTATAATGGAAGTATAACGTCAATAAAGGATTGTAAATGCTACGTTAAGCTGATGCATATAGTATGGCATTTCATTTTCCAGACCAGCCTACTCGGCAGGTGATCAGGTGATTGGCTGAACCATCTGTCTGAGCTAACTAATCAAATGAACTGCTGAAGTTAAACCAAAACAAATCCTGGATGATCTTTGAAAGCTAGCATATAGCATTTAGGACGAGGGTAGAGGGTCTCAGCCGTGTTCCCCTGATAACTGCGAGCTCTTTGTAGATTAGAAATGTGATTGTTTCTAATCTCGCTAACCTGGGGACAATCTGATAAATATGTTAGTGTTTTTTTCTGTCAGAAACAGCTGACGTTACATACAGAATATGCTGTGTAGATTGTAGATCTGAACTAGACGTGTGGCCTCTGCCATGCAGTATTACATATGTCTGATTAATGTCCCTCTATACTGTTACACAACGTTGTTTTTTGGTTGGACCAATGGCTAAAGTAATAAAACTTGACCATTTTCTGGCCAAATATAAAACCCCTGACTTTTATTTAATTGTCCTGCTAAGCTGCTCAGTTATAATCTAAATAAAACCTAATCATTTTACAAGTGAGGTTATAAATGAGACAACCATTTCCTTCTACTGCCAAGACTACTGTCACCAGCTCTGTAGCGCTATTATACTATAAGCCATGACTTGTATCTTATCCACTGATTTATTGTATCTTTTCACAATGACTTAATTCAGAAAATTCAACGTGTGTGTGTGTGTGTGTATGTGTGTGTGTGTGAGTGTGTGTGTGTGTAATCCCTAGGCTCTCGGATAATATTTAAAATTTGCTGTCAACACGTCATGTGCTCCTTCTGTCCTAATTACCGCTGAACAGGAAATAATCAGGAGCACCAGTGGACTCGTACAACCTCCGAACGAGATGATAGAAACATCACACAAGTCAATGACATGCCTTTTCTTAGGGAACAAAGATGACTGAGCTCCTACAATGCTTCACTGGGAAACCCAACACTGTCCTACTATATATAGCTGGGCCTTTCACACTGTGTGCATGACTGCTTGTGTCCAGTCACATGATTCAAGATATATGGGTGGACAGACACACACACACACACACACATGCTGAGGGTGTGGAGGAGGTGAGGAATTGCGCAGAGGTTTATTGAGTTGACTGTGACGTTTTGCTTCCCGTGACCAGACTCTCATTTGTTCTGTCTCCCCGAGCGTCTCGGCCTCTGTCTCAGCCTAAACCACATGCTAATCAGCTCTGTTTGATCTCTGATGGGCTGTTTTCTCATGTGTCCTGCTGCATAGATAATTATTGTGCAAGTGACCACAATCAACTTCTCTGAGTCTTCTCCAGCAAGCGCTCCTACACGAGCTGTGAATGGATTCAACTTACACAAAACCTTTAAAGCTGCCAGCAAGAGCAGAGATTTAGGAATTAATTAGTGACCGAGTAAAGACAACATGTGACCAAACAGATAGTAACTACAGGTCAAACAAACAGACAAAGAATTGTTTCTCTTCTTGTGACACGTCATGATTTTCTTCATCTGATGTCCCTTTAAAGCAACAGATGAGTCTGTAATTCCAGCCACATTGTTTTTTTACAGCTTCGAATCTGCACTCCTGCACGAGACCACGAGGTTAAAGTGCTGACTCAGGGCTTTTTTAGGGTGTTTTTAATCCACACTGGCTGACCAGCATAGAAACATGATTTCTTTTTTTTTAATACACAGCCCCCTCTAATTTGATGACAGAGCAGTTTAAACATAGCAGCCAAACGGAGTCCATCACCTGACCACGCCCAGTCAGCTGACTGTGATGTCTCATACTGAAGAATAGACTGTCAAAGCACAAAGGCTCAACAAGCAACAAGCGAAGATGCTGTGAAAATGTCTACATACATGTGTCTGAAAGCTTTCGCCCACAGATTTAATTATTTAAATACAAAAATATGGAATTCATGTGCAAAAGATGTGGAACTCTGGTCACGAGATCCCCATAACCTTCTTACCACAGTTACCATTAGTTCAGCATGCTAACATTTGGTATTTACAGTAACAGTAACATGGGTGTCACGCAGGATAGTGCTGGATAAAACTTCAGAGTATCAGAATATAGGAAGTAGATTATCTCAGGTCTTTCAGGTTGAATTTCGGAACTAAATTTCACAACTTCAGAGGCAATCTGTTCAATATTTCTTAAGATGAATTAGTAAAAGCTCTAAGTGGCAACTTTATGGCATGAGTGATGACTGCCTTATATAAAGAGCTGCAGCTATTAAATGTAAATACCGTTGTTTTATAACTACAGGCCAGCATATGAACTACATAGAACTGTGAATGTATAAATCATCAACAGCAACCCTGAAGGATGAGTGTGATGGGCCACGTTTAAAGTCTCCTTCAGGATAAAAGTACCACATACACTATTTACAATCTCTTTATTATTTACAGTGGTGTCAGTCCTTTTATTTTTATTGTCAGAACTCCTGCAGCACCTGGAGGACCGTCCCGCCCCCTCAGCACCAGTGGTTTTACAATATACATAAACGACATTTCAATCATTTGATCATTAGTGCAAAATATAATAAAGTGATTTATCAATTCTTTAGTTCCCAAAAACTTCTCTATGTGACCATACAGTTGTTGATACTGATACTTTGTGTGTGTGTGTGTGTGTGTGTGTGTTCTGGACATCTCACTCTGCATCTGTCGATCACAGACACAGTGTGAGTGTATCTGAACTTGAATTTCAACTCAACATCAAAGCTGCTTAGTTTATCATTCAGGTTGACTTCAGTTCAAAAGCTTTCAAGTCTTTCTCTCTCTCCACCCCCCGCAGACATTTCTCTGTCTGTAGGTCGGAGCTTGAAACAAGGTCTAATAAAGTGTATCTTAGTCCACTGTCTGGGTTTGTGTAAGGCTGCTTTACTCTCATGCTATGGAGCCACAGCGTGTACTGTCGCTGTCAGACTGAGCCGGCACCGGGCTCGTTACACTTTTTGGGATCCGTGGTGTTGTGTCTTGCAGCAGGGTGGATCCACATGGAGTCTTAATGAACCAATGGTGCACTTCTTTTCTGTAGATGAGCAGGTTTTGCAGGAGGCAGCGGTTTGCTGTAGGGAGGCGATGTGCTGTGAAGATCATCTGTGAATGCCTTCCTGAGCTGCGCCACACGGCCGCTGTTTCCTGACTTCTGTTCCAAGCTCACAATTGCTGAGAGACAAGAAAGAAATGGTCAGAGTCTTCTTAATGCATAAGTAGCAAAAAAAATCTAATAATAGATTTAGATAGAACAGGATCTTCTTATATTCCAATAAAATGTTGACATTATTTTTCACCACTTTTCTTTATAAACTGATTCTTTCATAGATCTTAGATCTTTGTTCAAACCTTGTGTGCTTCAAGGTGTGCCTTTCATATCATTTCTGCTAATTACATGATTGATTATGTTGTCTTTATAGTCTAGTAATAAAGAACAACAACTCCTACTTATGCCATCTCGATGTGGCACAACCTATAATTTTTCCTGGATCACAGTTATCATCATTTTTAACATTTTAACAAATGTGTTACACAGGTTCCTCTCTTTTCCCCCTCTCTTATTTTCTCACCTTTGTCCTGTTGGCTGGCCCTCTCTGTGTCTGACAGCTGGGTTTTATGCGGCTGGTTGTCATGGTTACTAAAATGGGGCCTGTAGAGAGGAACCCAGTCACTGAGGTTGTCCGAGCTGCTGCCTGATTCACTGTCGCTGTCCTCAGCAGAGTCCTTCAGGTCATCATAAGCGCTGCAAGAGTCCACGTCCTCCTCAGAAGAAGACTGGTCCGCTGGTGAAGCTGAATCATCCTGCGTGTGAACGAAGCACAACCTGATGGTAAGAATCTAAGCACGAACACGCTGGTCATCTTACTCCCCCCCCAAAAAACCCCACACACAAACAAACACGTGAACTCACATCTGTGAGCGGCAGCTGGATGTCTTCTTTAAAGCTGAGCTGCTGGGCCTCGCTTCCTGGCAGCAGGTTCTCTGTCTGGATGCCATTCATATTATCACTGTGGAGTCTGGAAGACAAAGACGTGCATTTTTAGTCCCACAGACAGCCTTTGAATGTGTCCTCTAGCCAGTCATTTGGCAAATAACTTCTGTAATCAAATTGGGATGAGGAAGCCTCTAACTGACTGAAACTCTTCAGTTCACTGTTGATTGCATCAAAGACAATTAGAGTTCGGTTATATCCACAGCATGTTTTGATGTGTGGTTCACATTCATGTTACAGTACATGAGAAATAAGTAACCTGTTTTATAATTGCATGAAAGATTTATGAGAGATAAATGTATCTGAATGTGTGTGGTTCTGCTTGTGCACATTGTAAACAAGGGTTTCAATTACTCTGGAAACTGCAGAATGACACTTTACATGATGAAGAAGTTACATATTTGTATTTTTGTCTTGAGCTTCTTATTGATTTTTTAAAAATAAATGAAATCATAAGCTGTTTTAATATGTCTTATTATATCTGTGTTTTTACCTGTTGTTCATGAGACTCTGCAGGAGTTTGGAGGATCTGAATTCATCCACTTCTCCGATTACACTGACGCTCACGTCACCATCCCGGCCGAGCAGCCAGCGCACATGTTTACTGGAAGCTGGGAACAAGAGAAAGAAACAAAATGGTTAGCTTATACAGTATTTCTATCACAGTGACAATTTTCTCAGAGTTAGAGAGTTCTTCCTATCAGCCAGCAGGTGGTGCTGTCCTATAAGTGTAGACCTTGGAGACCTCATGCATGAGCAGCACACTCAGATTTGCTCTGTCTTTTTTCCTGTGTCTGTGTCCTTCCATTGCCTGTGGTGCTGTCTCTTTGTGAGAGTTAAATTATTTTTTATCTCACCACAGATTTTATCACAAACTATTCATCAGAATTGTTTAATCAAAATGTTATTTGAAAAGAGAATATATCATTTTAGGTGTTAGTTCATCATGACACAGTGGTCAGAAATTAACTCCCCATGAGTGATACCCTGTCGTGCTGTTTTCCATGACAGCACAGCACCTGATAAAGACTAAAACACCTGCCATGATGTCACCGATGGGGGTGTGGCTAGAAAAATTCAAATCCTCAGAGTTCCAATCACAGCCCAGTGCAGGTTTCCCCATTCAAACTGAACAAATGTGTTTCTGTCCACAGACAGAAGGATGACTTGTGTTTGTGTGCTGTTACACAACATTGTGCATTTCTGACATAAATCACCAACTATCTGTCCAACACACCTTTATGTTCACAGCTATTACGTCACTGAGTTATACTGTAATTACACATTTCCATTACAGTCTGCCATTATTAGTACCACACCTACAAATTACCTCGAAATGCTGCACAGAATAGAAATCTTCATCACAGGTGAAGGTTTAATTGTGTGTGTGTGTGAGACATTAACAGGCCTGTGAGGACACAGATAGGCTTGTCTTTCCTGGCCACAGCACAGTGAGCAAAGAATGAAAGATGCCTAACTGGATTGCATGTTGTGTAACGTAAACACACAGGCAGTGCACACTGCGCCGACTCTCAGGTGACATGGCAGAGATTGGGTGAACAAAGATGGTAACTTAATATGTGGTTTAAAGCGTGGCGACGCCCCAAAACAACTGGGCTTACTCAGACTTATTCAGCTCTCTCAGCCCACAGGACAATTTAAGTGGCGGTGATAGACTGTCTGTCACACACACACTCACACCCATTGTGTGGCTGAACAAGTCTAGGTGATAGGGTCTCGCTGAGTCAGACACCTTATATGGAGGAAGGATGGGTGAAATGAGTAAGACAGAGCGACAGGACAGGATACACGGGACCATATTTCTTGGGTTGTTTTGAAACACATTAATCAGATTGGTAACAGGAGATGGTGTGTTTCATTAATCATGTGCTATCAGGGATGAATTCAACATTAGTTGTAAAAGGCTAGTGACTGCCAGTGGTCACGTAAATGAAGTGATAAACATGAGGGAGTAGTGACTACAGTAAAAACACCTCATGGTGTCAGTGGTGTCTGATCTTAGACTTAATTTTTGAAAAATAACACAAACAACATTAGCTAAGATATTTATTTCTCTCTGTTTTCAACTGTGGTCTTGAAGCTAAGCTAACCACCTACATTTAGCAAATAAATAAATATAATCAACAAATAAGAGTATTTTGAATGATTTGGCCCCACTTGTACCTGCCTGACCTCATGAAGAAAAACAACTAACCAGGGCAAAACAGACAAAGGAGTACAAACAGAGCACAAACAGAGTACAAACAGAGTAAAGGCAGGAGCCAACCTTTCTGTGTGAAAACATGTTGGCACATACACAACCCTGATTTATTGTAAGTGACGCTGACCCTCATGTTTGTGCCTCTGATGGGCTGTTTGTAGTAGCAACCAGCTAAAAGGCAACCAGCCCAGTGCATTCTGGGATTTGAAGTTTTGCTGCCAAATTGGCCAAATGTTCATGTTTTCTCTGGTCACATTACTGTTCGTGTGTGTGTGTGTGTGTGTGTGTGTGTGCACTTTAACAATAGAACCAGTGTAGTATACCTTTCTTTGGTGTGGTGGTGTTGTTGTTGTCCTGTCCTTCTCTCGCCTCCCTCTCCTCGCGCTCTCTCCACCGGCGTACCTGCTCCTCTCTCATCTTCAGGAAGAGGATCCTCTTCTGCTCCTCACTGAGGGCGTCCAGCACCTCTGGCTCCACCCACATGTCCTCAAGGATTTTAGCCAGCATCCTGCCTTGTTCCCCCCTGGGACGCAAGAGACGTCCTTCAGCCCCTCTGTCTCTTTGTCCAGTGGGTCGTGTTTCAGCAGTGGGGTATGATCGCTCCTTCTCCTGCTCTGCTCAGAGTCAGGTTCCCCTTTCTTTGAAGGATATGGGATCGGGTACAGTCTTAACTGCTAGAGGTCACTGTAGTGTTCTTTGTGTAGCTCACTGCCTCTGTGCTGCAGGAGTGTGTCAGGTTCTCTGGAGATGGGGGGTGCACTGTATGTGTGTCAACTGTGCAGTGAAGTCTGCTGTTGTTTTTTAAAGAGAGAAAGAGAGAGAGAGATTAGATCTACTGTATTGTTTTCTTCCTCACGGTCCAGTGCCATAGAACACAATAGGCCCTAAGCAAATAAGCCATGATGCCAAGTGTAAAGTCTGTGTGTGTGTGTATGTGTGTATGTGTGTTGTATGCAATGAAAATGTTGCTGTCCTTTCAAACACTAAGTGGCAAACAGGAGCTGTTTCAGTGTGTCAACACACACACAGGGCGGGGTGCTAGTGACCACATACTATCTGTGTGTGACAGACACAGGCAGCGTCTTTAGTTCAACAACACACACACACAGAGCTCTTTAGCTGTTTCTATCCGTCAACATTGATGATAGCAATCAACAGCATTTCCCTGTTACCCACTCAGGAAGTCCTCAAGAGCCAAAATTCCAGACAACAACCTTCACCTTAAGCTGTGTGCAAACACGCTGACTCCACCCCTCACACGCTTTTGAAAGATGTGGAGCAGAGCGACAGCCAATAGGGTGCGCGCCTGTGATAACTGCACTTAACCAATCTGCACTTGAGAGCGACCTGCTGTTACTCTAAAACAGTTGATAAAAGTGAAATATCACCTGTTCAGTTAGTGTTTGTTTCAGGTGCGGCCATATTTGCTGTCAGTAGTATACCTGGGAGAGTTCTGTTGTGTCAGAGCCGTAAAACAATCATTTTCACCTAACTAATGCAAATTTGTGAAAAAAGTAAAGAAATATATATTTATATCTCAACATTTTGCAAAATAGTTTGAAATTGAAAATAGTGTGAAACTAGAGCCAACAGCTATTTAGCTAACCTTAGTGAAAGAACTGGAAAAAGAGAGACTAATGTTAGGGTAACCAAATCCAGCTAATTACAGAGAGGGTGAAACTCTTCTGTTTCATCCAGTCTCTGCTGCACTTCTCACATTCTTGTTGTTTGTGATCTATGTTCCGCCTATTTGAGTATCTATAGTGTAAATGTGGAAGGAAAAGTGCTTTCATTTGTTCATTAAGGCCCTTTAAGACTCCAAAAACCACCTACTTTGTGACAAATTACTTACACCTTCTAAACAGGGACAATCTCACATAAGACAATGTACATTTCAAATGAAGACATCACCGTCATAGCCTAAGTAATCACAGACAAAGACAAGCTTCTGAAAATAAACATCTGACAAGGACAAAATTAACATACAGAGGCTCCACATTCACACACTCACACTCCACTCTGTTATTCTCCCGTAAAGGTAAAGCATCCAGCTCTGGCTCTGTGCCAACATGCAAATAAGTCCGGGATTTACCTCACACACACACACACACACACACACAGAGCAAAGAGAAGGAAAAGGTATGTGCCTGGCATACAGAGAGAAAAGTTTGAAAAGTCCCTCAGTCTGAGAGGAAACACTAGCCATTTCACAGTGACAGGGAGAGATAAATTAGCTTAGACGGTGCATAGAATGGCAATCAGACAACAAAGACACACAGAGAGAGAAGAGGACAGAGCAAAGTGGACTTACTCAGTGGCTGCCAGCTGGTAGCATCTCCAGGCTCTGGTCTGTTGGTATGATGAGTGTTTGATGTGACGTGAAAGAGTGTACGAGTGCCCCTTTGTGTGTGTGTGTGGGATCAGGTCAGTCGTCAGCAGCAGTGGCATGCAGGCTCAAACTCTGCTCTGCTGCATTTGTACTGAATGGGAGTGGGACGGACTGACATCACTGCATTCATCTTTGTCTCTCCTCCTCCTCCTTCTCCTCCTCCTCTTTTCCTCTCCTTATCTGCTATTTACATTCCGACAGTGCTACAAACACAGCTGGAGAAAAGAAAGCTTGTATAATAATAAGCAAATACACTGCTGGAAAATCATTTTTTTATTTCTCTAATCTCACTTACTGTTAAAGGACACACGTTTTACGTTTGTAACCTTTCCCACAGTGTGTAGATGTTTTTCTCCTCTCTTCTCTGTTCAGTCATGGCTGTATTCAACCCCCTCGCCTTCGATTTCTTCCTGCAGGAAGTCCTGCTGACCTTGTATGAAACTATTAATCACAACAGCACATGTGCAGGAAGGAATCAGGTTATTTATGCCACGAGATTTTTCCGTCAACAGGTTGTTGACACAGTTATCATACCAGCAGTTATTGTTTTGAGCTCACCCTGCCCCATGGTGCCATATCTGATAAGTCCTGTTACAGGGTGTGAATGTCAGTCACATGCCTAGGAGCCATTACTGCTAATAATATCATAAAAGTGCGTCCATGTGTAGAAGACTGGGCTGACCTTAAAGTTAGTGTTTACATTAAATAAAAATGTGTTGATCATTCCCTTTGTTTTGGTTTAGATGACACACAAGTGAATAAAATGGCTTTTATGAAAATATAATTTTGATAAACAGGCATGTTCTTCAATCATTTAAACATTTGCTATTTTTGTTCTGGATAAAATCTTGGTGGAAAAACCCCATGAGCATATTTAACTTGTTGCCATTTATAGCTTCTTGTTTTGATGACATATTCTCTCAATAGCTGACAGTATGAGAATCATCTTTTAGTTTACCTGCAGTGACATCACCAGTTGTGTGAGACAACACTTGGCATTGCGCAAAGTGAAACTTTAACTGTTCTCAGTCTGTTTGTTTTCCCCCAAAAGCAGTGTTTCAGTGATACTGGGGCCCTGTTAGTTTATCTCTATGAGAGCAGACACATGAACACACAGCACTGTCTTCTTCAGTATTTATGATGATTCATATTTATTTCTATCATACATAATAGTCAGTACAATCAGTTCATTTATTGATCTATTTTTATTTTATATTTTGATATTTATATTTGGACATAACCCATACCATGACACTAGGTGCACTGAAGCTTTAAAGTGGGACATATTTATATAGCTGATTAGAATGGGGACACTTCTGGTTTTCAGTAACTCTTTTGTTCAAAGTATTTACATAGCACCTTCCCTCTGCAGCCATGGGCCAAACCTTTAAATTCCAATGATGTTATTACCAGGAATTATTTAGCACCAGGAAGCGTTTTCAATCCTTTATCTGTTACTTACCTTTATAATTCACTGGCATGACACACCTTGGGAAAGTACAAGTGAACACATTGTCACTGCCTCAGAATCCACGTGGAGTAGATAAGACGTGAGCTGCATTCAAATGATAATATTGCATTAACAGCACCACCTGCTGGAGGAATTCAGAATAACAATACAGCTATAAAACAAAGCATTGTTTTCAGGATATATTTGCTTGTTGCAGGCCTTTCCAGTTGAAGGAACTTTACCATGACATTTCATGATGTTTAAAAGCAATGCTTGCAATGCAACAGGATAAGGTCTTTTTTCCAAAATTATTGGCATTCCAACATATTCTCCCCTCAACCTTTGCATGTTTAATGCCTGCACTGACATAGAGCTTGCCCTATGAAGAGGATGTGCATTAGCATGGATTCACATGTACAGATGTATGTGGTTTTAAACAGATCACAACGAAGCATTGCTTTAGTCCCCAATGTAATTTAAGCAGCAGAACAAACAGTGCTGGAGCATGGACTCTTGGGTGTTTGATGTAACGTTCTACCACAATACCATATGCCGACTTTTTTTTTCTTGTAATTTACATAATGAGTGTGAAAGAATTTTCATCAGACTTTAAGATCATTATGCTAGACGGCTGTAATCATCAGGTACATACAGCAACATAATCATCCACAAATATTGGTCTGTTTGCAAATCTGACTTAAAAAACAAACATATTTTACTGTAATGAGGTTTACATGGATTAATAATGAAGACCAATATTGCGCCTGGGTATTCTCAGGGGAGCTGCTTCACTGATTAAGAGATACGACTGGATATAGGAATGAAGAAGCAGCCTATGACAGTTAAAGCTGCAGAAAGAAGAACAAGCTGTAAAAGTGTTCAAATGTGGTGATGGAGACAAAGCTGGCACACAGAGTGTCATGCACGGTGCTCGCCTGTCATACTTTAGATTCAGCATGGTTGTTGGATCAGTTGCTTTACCACCTGAGTACCACTATGGTCTCATGGCTTCTGATTCTGATGGCTTTTCAGTCTATATCTGACCGTGGTCCTTATGTGTTGTGAGTGAATTACTCAACTATTTTCTGTGGCTATAAGCGAACTGTGTTTGTCTACAGTTTGTTGTCGGCCATGTTGTGTGCAATTAGATGAACTGACTCCTTGTGTGCATCAAACTTTTCAATTATCGTCTCATATCAAAGGCAATTTGTATTTGTATTTTAAAAACAACCTCCATCATTACTATTTGGCATATGGTGGCACTGTTGCCATGGTGACAGGTCTGTCTGTTGACCTGGCTGTCCAGCAGTCTTGTAGTTGGTGCAAACACACACACACACACACACGGCATCTCTAACACACATGGCACATTCTGTCACCATGTTGGCAAGGTCGTCAGTGTTTTCCTTGTTTGTCTGTCTGGCCGTCTTTCCCTCACACTCATACACAGACACACACACGCACATGTGTGAACACAAACACAGTGTGGGTTTGTCAATAAATAAATATGGAAGTGTTTTTACAGTGTTTGTAATCTTTTTCTGGGGAAACAGTATGGAATTTACTCAAACAGCATTTTAGATCTTTTATGTCCTTTCTCCCTCACACACACACACACACACACACACAGATCATTGTTACCTTCATGTTTCACCTCAGTGAAAACACAAGTGGTCACAGGTGGAAGTGACTGATGCTGAAAAATGAAGACCCTCCCCCCGCTCTATTTCCTCTGTCACATGGCGGGAAGTGTGTCATTGTAACCCGCTTTTTCATGCCTGTGGATATAATGACCCAGATGAGATCCACCACACACACACACACACATATTGACACGTGTCTTTGTGCACACACACACACATCACAATTGCTGACATGTCATGCCCCCCCCCTTTCCTGGGTAATGAATGCTGATGAGGTAGTCAAGGGAACCGCAGGAGTCCAACACAAAGACATGCAGCTAAATAATGATGTCCAGTGTGGAGGTGAGTGTGAAGCTTCTTTTTATACTGCTTGTTGCAGTATGAGGCCGTTGTAACAGTGGTGACACAGTGCCACAATGTGTATGTACAATGTGAATGCTCACTTTATTTAAGAAAGTCAGACGTTTTGGTAACAACAACAAATCACATTTTTAGGTTTGAAGTAATTTTCAGTCTCCTGTTGATAGAACAGATAGTTTACAAAGCTTCTTTATTGAAAGTTGAGGCTGAAACAATCAAACACTGAAACTTCTACGAGTGGCCACGTCAGAAAACACTCCTTCATTGATTCATGAAGAAATATGTGGGCCTCATTATATAACATTAAACTCTGTTTTACATTCTTTGAACATATCATTCCTGCGTCAACTAAAAAGTTTGATTAAAAACAACTTCTTGAATGTTGTCCTAGGAGTCTTGGCATGATGGGAGACAGCTCTGATTCAGCAGTGAAAGTGCAAACACACACACACACACACACACATGCACACTATTTAATTTAATGTCAGATATCAGAGATGCACACTTTCTTATGAAGTCCTGTGATCCAAATCAAAGACCCACTCCATGCACATGCATATTCTATGATATTCTGTGATGATATGATGTGTGTTTCTGCGCCTGTAGTGACTCCTGCTCAGAGTGTGTGTACTTCCCAGCTGTCTCAGAGAGCTCCCTGTTGTTTGGCCCTGGCAGACGGAGCCGGTGCTGTAAACACTGTGGATCAATGCTTGTTTGGAGGATTTCTCTATTTAATTCCACCTCAGTCAGCAGCACTGCATCTATCTTCTTTTGTGTGTGTGTGTGTGGGTGTGGGTGTGTATCTCAACATGCATCCTTGTGTGTGCACATTTCTATCTCTATCTTCATAATGAGTGCGGGCATGTGCAGAGGAATGCTGCAGGAGGTCTTAGTGTGTGGGCATGCTAATATCCGAGCGTGTACTCACACACACATGCACAACGGAGCTAAACACACACCTCATCAGTCTGTCTAGCACCTCCCCCTTGCTTTGATTGTTATTAGTTGAGCAGACCAACATGAGCATATTGATTCATCTCTCCTAAGACCTGCATTTATTTCATACACACCTTGTGATTACACCTTGGAACACACACGTGTCAGTAAATGCACCACAGAACACATGCATATACATATTACACACTTATGTGCACCATTACAGAAGACCACCCGTCCCCAACAAACCAAAATGCAAGCTGTTAGTTTTTCTCCTCATCACTTACCTCCCCTCCCTCTCATCCTCCCTCCCTCCCTCCCATTGTCACATCAGGGATTTCCAGTGTTCCCAACATGCTGCTGCCATCATGGCCCGGCAGATGTCACTTAGCTGCAGACACACCTTCATTTCTCCATCTATCCATCCCTCTGCCTCTCGTGGGACGTAGAAGAGGGACAGAACAGGGAGCGCTGAGTGCATGTGTGTGTGGCTAAACCTGGGGGAAGGGTGCTGGGCAGGTTAATGAATTAGTAATTAGGATTGACACTGCGTCTGCAGTGGGTTTCCCCCAAACTATTTCCATCACTCTCTCCGGTCATCTGTGCATCCACTGAACTCTCTTTGTCATCTCCAGCCTTCTCCTCCCCCACTCCTCATCTTTCTCTGTGTGTGTGACCCCCACCCTCTCTCTCCTGTACCTGTCTTGCTGTGGGCCTCGCCTCCCTACCCTTCTCCTCCCCTTGTCTTCAAACGCACACCAGGATCTTTTGTTCTGTCCACATCATCATCTATAGCTTTATGCATCCCTCCTTAATAAGCTCTCTCTCCCTGCCTCCTTCTTCCTTATCTTTTTTCAGTCACCCCCCCCGACTCTCCCTTCTTCTTTCTCCTTCTAATGTGCTATTGATTGCTGGAGATCACTGGAGGCTGATGTTTTCAATCCATGCAGACGTTACATTAAAATCTGGCACTGATGGAACCCCCAGAGAAAGCATATCAAAAAAAATCTGGCAGCGAGAGCATAGCCAGAGCCATATGTATGATTATATACCAGGGTGCATCTGCATGACCTTGAGGTGCTTTAGAAAAACATTCTTTCAAAGCACTGAACAATGGCAACATGGATGGTTTAAGTGTGCAGGTTTTACATGTGACAGATGAGAGAGTGAATGTGTGGTAAGCATGTTGGAAGAATCGTCCTCTGTGCTTTGTCAAGGGCAAAGGGGAGAGAAGCTAATTTACAGTACATGCTGACAGTCACTGCTTGTTGGTGGAGAATTTTCACATGTTGTGTTTGATCCTGTGCTTCATGTGAGGCCAAACAGGGTCAGAACGAACATCATTTGCTTTTTGACAGCACAGTCACAGATGTTTCAAACCAATTACAAACATAAGAGTCAGACCACCAAGCTGCTCTCCAGGCTGAGAACTAGGACCCAGCACACACACACACACACACACAGTACAAAAAATGTTCACTCTGATAATCACAAGGTTTTACAGAAATAAATGTCATCTCCCTTTGAATGCTGTTCATTTTTGTTCTCCAGCCTACAGTCTGATTGTCTTCTTCAGTGTTTTAATGAGTGGTATTCCTCTTTTGGGCGGGCTGTAATTACAGTCCCACCACAAGGGAAGGAGTATTGACTGTCTCCTCCAGAACGACTACCACTTTTAGAAAAGAAGGACTGACAAAGATCAGACAAATGAAACTAAACAAAAATACCTTTCAAGAGACAGAAATGACAGCAGTGGTTAATTCTAAGGCATGTCAGATGGCACTGAGACACCAGCTAGTTCATCATTTTGCAGATAGGACACACAAAATCATGTAATAAGGGGTTTAAGTGCTGCTGGTTTTGTTACCATCCACACTGGATTACTTGTCTCTTGTCTTGAACTTGGTGGGGTCAGAGGTCAAACAACATGAGTGCTCCATTATTTGTTACAGATTACAAACTGCTGCGTTTGCTTTCTTTCACATACACTAGTTTGGTATAAAGACCAAGACATGTATTGACGGGCTATTGACTGTTTCATAGGTCATGTTTTCCAAGCACACGTCACATTCCTGTCCAAACCAAACTGCAGCATGACCAATGCAACATCCAGGATATGACAGCTGCAGGACTTTAGACCTTGGACAGCACTATTTGCTTCATCTGTAAATCATCTGCACGCCATGTTTTTCTGGTCAATTCCCAAAATTCCGATCGACAACTGCATTTCCAGTGCTGATCTGGTGAAAAAAAGTAAAGTCATCCCTCTGAGGACGTCCTGGAACTCTCCCCAGATCCTCTGGGCACATCCCAGGATCCTCAGTCTGAGGACCACTGACTACCTTTCCTTCTCTCGCTCTGCAGCCAGAGCTTAATCAGAGTCTGACTGATTTTAATGATATTTTAATCTGTCCCAGGTTTGGACAGTCAGCCTATCACCACCGCTCACAGACGAGAATCACTTGTGTCAACACATCGGTCAGTGTTAATCTTCACTGCAGGCTGATACAAACAGGCCCCGGAGACACGTCCCGTTCACACCGCGCTCTAACCGCGGGACAGTGATGCTGCCACCGAGCAGCGGATTCACGATTTCTCAGCTGCCACTCAAACACGCGGAGGCTCCACGGAGAGGAGGGGACGGGGAGGACGCCTCCGTGTGTCCCTCCATTCATCACTCCGCAGAGTAATCGCACTCCGCCGCCTGGACCTCCCGCGTGCCCCTTCCCAGCCTGTGCGCGGAGGCGCGAGACTATATTCGCTTCGGTCGGTCGGCGGCTGACGTGACGTGAAAAACGGTCGCAGAAGCGGAGAAGCGGGCAGCTGGGAGGACGCTGAGCGCGGGGTCTGTCAGTGTTATTCCCCGGTGTGGATGGAGAGAGGCTGACGGAGGAGAGAGAGCGAGAGAGGGAGGGAGAGAGAGAGGACCACCGCCGCACTGCTCTCATTTTCAGCATCAGACCGGACGCGTCTCCCGGTGAGTAAGAGACAATACGCTGATAATTCAGACACATGTTTTCACTGGGATGTAGGACGGTACTCCTCAAACAGAAGACCGTCTCATGTTCTGGTTTATTAACGAGAGTTCCTCGTGGAAGCTGTGCTGATGTGTTTTTTTTTGCTAATCTGACTCACAGCCTGCAGCCTACTCACACCGGCAGGCTGCTCGGACGGCACCGTCTGTGGAGCTAACGTAAGATCTGCACCGTGCGGGCCGTGGGATTTCACGGAGGTGTGTGTCTGTGTGTGTGTGTGTGTGTGTTGTGGGCTTTCTCTCTGTGTGTCCCCGAGAAGAGGAAGAGAAAAGCGTTTCCTCTCCGCTTTTAGGACGACAAGTCGATCTTGAAACGCGACCAAGGTCTATTTTAGAGGAAAAGAAAGACACCGGCCTCAATTGAGCTTGAACCGTGTCTCCCAGCCATCCTGTTGTCATGGTTACTGGCTCGAGGAGGCTGGGAGAACATGGCTGTCTCTCGCTGTGCTCTTTCACTCTCTCTCCACACACACACACACACTGGGAGAGAGACAGGCGAGAGAGAGAGAGACAATAAGACTAGTCTGTCTGGTGTTTGTTTATGTCTTTTTAGATGTATTGGGGCCATATTGTATCTTCAATATGCATGAATAAGGTTAAAGGTGCTCCAAGCCCCTTGTGGGATGATATCCAGATAACTCCTGAGATTAAAAAATACTATTCTGGACCTCACACTTGCTATAAATTCTACACAGACTGCCGCAGATCGTTCTACCTGCCTGTAAACAGGAACATTATGGACATGTGGTGATGTCTCTGTCAGTGTTTGTGTAGACCGAGCTGCTGGCCTTCACCCCTCTGTGTCTGTGCTTCTTCAAAAAGTGGGTGGCTTTTTTAAAACAGGTGTTTGATAGCCGCTTAGTTTTCATCCCGAAAGCAAAGTTGCTATTATCTTAATTATAGACATTTACATGTCTAGTCCCTAACCCCCCCAATAACCAGGCAAGCATGCTGCACTCCCTCCAGTGTATTCATCATCAACTCAAGGTGTCAGACATCCAGACACAGCAGCAGCAGCATCAGCATCAGGCTGCACGTCTTCTTCTGACTCTCTCTTCATCCCTCTAATAGCTTTTATTTGTGTTAAAGCTGATTTGGACCCACACTGCCAAAACCATCTAGGATGTAGCTTTTGTGAACATTGTACACAACTAGAAAGCATCCTTTGTTTTTTAACCATGTGAAACATTCATTTAATAATATATTATTGTTATATCAACATTGATATGACTTGCTATTATGCAAATAATTCACAAGCCAGAAGCCGGGCATGTTATGCTTATGTGCTTATACCGTATTTGCATGAGAAGCTGTAAGTACCCAGGCACACAGCCCAAAACAAGATAAAGCATCACATTATTGTGAGCATGTATTTAGATGTGAGTGTTTAGGCTGACAAAATGTGACAGTTGACCTTGACGACATAGATGTGACATATTGGGGTGATTTAGAGGAACTGGCTGACTGTTACGCTCCAGTAGGCGGCCATGGCTAGTCGGGGGTTCTGTGGTCATGTTGGTGTGACTTGTAGGCAGACACGCAGGCTATAGGAAAACACCCTGGACTACTTCCAACTCATTTTCCTGCTTTCCCGTCTCAGGCTTATAACCAGGAAATGATGGAATGATTTTCTTCCTCTCAGCATCTGTGTTTGTAACACAGCAGCATTTTTCTAAGGTGACTCTATATATCTCCGCTCTCTCAGTATGTGTGTGTGTGTGTGTGTATGTATGGAGGCTGCAGAGCCAGTGCTGCATCCAGCCTGCATATTATGAACAGGGTCAGTGGGTCATTTATAGTATGAGACTGCAGTGTTTTTTGAACATGTCTCACTGAAAAGGAAGGGAAGAGCAGAGGAGGAATCCCATCTGTGTCTTTAGTATGCAGATCTGATACCATCTATCAGTCATCTCTTGGCAGCTTCATAAAGTAATTGTCATTACTAATTAGCTCCTGATGGGGAGTGTGTGTAGTGGTAGTCCTGGTGGTCTTACTGTTTACTGTCTGTTGTTCTGGCAATGTTCAGGGCTCTGAAGTGAAGCCTTGTGGGTTTGCAGCAGAAATACAGATGTTTACAGCTGCATGGTCACATTTTATATTTATAACTCACTCTTTAATGTCATTATGATTTGACATTTCAAATAATTAAGAGCGTGGTCACATTGAGTGATAGCTCACATGGACATGCAGCTCTCATGTCAATAGCTGCGTTGAATCACCAACACTGTCCTTTTACACCACTTGTCAATATTGTGGTGCTGCCTTTTAGTAAGAAACCCTCATGGTGACACGCAGCACAAACAGAAGAGCTGCACGCAAATGGTTTTGTTTACTATGAACGCAGGCAGCACTACAAATTTGATGAGGTCAGACAAGTTAAAACGGTCAATTGGCAGCCTCTTCCGCTACTTAAACCCGATAAAAGTGGTGGTGCAGTGATTCTCAGCAAGGGTATCAGATAGATAGATAGATAGATAGATAGATAGATAGATAGATAGATAGATAGATAGATAGATAGATAGATAGATAGATAGATAGATAGATAGATAGATAGATAGATTAAGGATTAAATGGATTAAGTCTTTATAGAGCAGAACATGAGTTTCTACTATATCATGTTGAGAGTGTAGGCTACTGTAATTTAATCAGTTCATATTATAATATCCACATCATATTGTTTCACCAAGTCTGCAAACTGATTTTCTCCATATTGTGTAGCTCTGTTATTTGTTGTTCCTTCCAGAGAATCCTGAGTAATCCTCTCCACTGCATCACATTACATTCTGTCAATAACAACTTGCAGTGCTGCTGCTCCATTTGAGCGGTGCTTGGTTCATTTCTATACATTACACCAGTTAAAGGAAACTTGAGTGGTCTGCCATGAATGTGGAGACTTGCCAGCCTGTGCCTATACAACATGAGTGCAAAAGTAAATGTGATGGTAGCAAGCAGACCATTCACAGTTGTTGGTGTCTGCATGGACCAGATGTGTAGTTTCATCTATGGAAAGGTGCACCTTGTCACATCCATAACCCACAGGGGTACAAATCTACACTATAGTGCCACATTACCCAAACTGGACAAAAATTATTTCAGTTTGGTCATCTGAACTGCACGGTTAGCTGTTTGTGTTGCATTACATACTTGGAGCAGGTTGATAATGTGTGAACCAGATGTAAACAGCAAATCTTTCAATAAGCTGAATTGATCGTGTATTGATGTGGTGTTAGATATGTGCTAGAATTAATAGTGAAGGAGATATTGTGCATTCTTAAATCACGACAAAAAAATAATAAAAAACATTTCTATTTTATAGGCACAAAATGTACATTAAACATGAGGGTGCAATGCAGCAGCATCCTTGTGTTCTAGTAAATCCTTCTCACACTTTAATTTCAAAGCTTTCCATCTTATTACCTCAGTATTGTTGATTCTCTGCTGCCTATAGAGACCAGTCATGCTTATCACCAGAGACTCCCAGTGGACTGCGGCTTGTGTGTCAGGGATCAATAAATTACTCCATGGTGAATGTCTATGTGCATTCTGTGCTGTGTGTGTGTGTGTCAGAGGGAGGCAGATAGAGAGATACAAAAACACAAGAGGCAGAAAAGAGCTATTTATTAGAAACGTGGCCTTTTATCCAACGTCATTCTCACCAGATATGGGTGGGTGGGTGATATTTCTCGGGGTAGGTATGATATGTTTGTGTGTGTTTGTGTTTTGTTCACATGATTGGCAGATGGTCCGATTGCAATTAAAGGAAATTGATAAGGCTTTAAGAGCCCCAGTGTCCTGCTGACAAAAGTGGAATGCATTAAGTTCTTCCTTATCGTAGACATAGAGACACAAAGAGCACTCAGACACTCTTACCCTTTCAATCTATCGTTGTCTTTGTTGTGTGTCTCTGTCCATCCACGTGAGGTGTGAGGTGTGTGAAGACCTCTGCTTTCTCTCCTCTGCAGCTTGGTTCATAGTACTGCTCAATTCCACAGTCCTCTCATCCACTGAATGAGACCTATTTACCTCAATTGCTGCAAAATGAGATGCCAAGAGAGAGAAAAGAGTGGATTGGAGTTAGACTGTGAGATAGCAGAAAACATAATGTAGACCAGATGAAGAGGAGTGAGTGGGAGAAAAACAGGACGCTGGAGACAGAGAGAGAGAGAGAGACAGAGAATTCCCACTTATCGTGTCTGGTTTCATAACCGTTCACTGTTTCCATTTATGGAGATGTGTCACTGTTTAATGTGTTCCTGTGTGTGTGTGTGTGACTGTATGTTGATTCACAGAATAACCTGATGCAAATGGTGCTTGTTTGCATAAATGCTAAGTGGCATATACATGGATATAGGGCTTCATATTCAGGAACAGCTGGCAGCAACAGACAATCCTTGAATGATATATAGCTGAACAGCTGTGCAGTAAAAAAAATTGCATGTTACCTCAAATCTAACATGAAGACTAATACAGTAAAATAATGCTGACAATTCCTGTCACAGACCACACATTCAGAAATCAGGCAGTGTCTCTTGATAGCATTCAGAGACAGGCTGCAGTTGCAGATTCAGACAGTGCTCATCTTTGATTTTCAATGTGATGAGAAAGACAAGGTGTTTGCTCTTATTCTCTTCTTTGAGTGCTTGAACAGCAACATACCCAAAGTGACGAGGATTGAGAACTCCACTGCAAAAGTTTTTCTTTAATTAGAAGCTTGAAATGAGGGAGCAATTTGTATGATTTTCTGCACTGTGCATAATTTGCATCATCCCTTCGCAGCTTTGATGAAACATTTAGTGGGCCTGTGGTGTCCTCATGCTCAGGGGCTAAGCCAAAGCACTTGTAACATCATAGATACAAAATTGGCTCACATCCTAGCCCGCTACAAATCTTTTACTGTCTACCATGGCCTTGTTTTCTCTGCACAGCGTGAGACAGAAATGCGAGACATTTTCCATGACAAACCACAGGCAGGATTAAGAATGTTCATTTAAGTTCGACTACTTACCTGCATCTGCATGCTATCAGAAAAGCTTTAAATCCCAGTAAATATTTTACTGCCGTTGTGCTACAAGTCCCTTGCTGCGGATGATTCAGCAGAGCAGAGATCTGGTATGTCTGAAGTCTCCTGGTGGATCAGGCAGACAGGACTGCTTCCTGCCTGCACTCACTATCCAAACCTCCACTTTATAAATGAAGTGGTTCTTTTTTACCATCTGCACTTAAACTGCATATCAAACTTAATTGCTATGGTAATTAAACTGTAAACTAAACATTAATAATTAGGGCAGTTCTATTATTTTTTGAGACACCATTCCACATTGTTATGCCACATAAGAACCGCAGTTACTTGGATGATTGTTTGCCGCCTGGATGGCTCCAAAAGTGAGTCAATTACCCCAGACTTCAGTGGTGAACTGTCCAACCAGTCTCCATAGATAATTAACTCTTTCAGGACAACTGTGTGGATGTTTTTTTTTTGACATTTTACTGTAAAACACATTGCAACGTACAATAAAGGCTGTGATATCACAGTTAGCTGTCTGCACTGGTGACACTGACATGTCCCAGCTGCAGTCATACTCCACCTTTTCAATAACTGCTCTTTCAAATCCATGTCACAGAGGGTTACGACGCTCTTTAGTGCCTGTGATTGATTTAAAGGAAGGGCATATATGGCCTTTAATCTAAACTATAACTAAAATTGAATGATTTTACAGCACTATATAATATACCAATATAATAATAAATATTGTATTTGTTTATGTTTCAATTGTTCTGAACTATGACTGTGTAACTTCAAGGCTTTAGTTAAAAAAAAACTACAAAATGATTAATCATTCATTTCACACACATAAAATTTCTCAACCAATTCATCAGACTGTAAAAAAGTATTCAAGTTTCATTAATTCGCACATTGCTATCTCTGCAGAACTGTAATTAAGAGGTGCTCATTAGCATTTGTCCTTGAGCAACTGTGAGGTTAGAGGAAGACCTACTGTACAGAGGTCTCTGCTGCTCAAGTAACATTAGCCTATTAAAATACATCTTCATATCTCAGGTTACATTTACAGAGAGCACAGCAGAGCAGGAAGCTGATAGTTATTCAGCTATGAATACCCATGTTGATGATGATCGGATGAGCTAGATGGATCACTTTGACAGGAATGTGCAGGGTTTAAAAAACAAATCTTTCTCTGTGTGTGTGTGTGTGTGTGCCTGTCTTCTACTGTCTCCTTTCTCTACCTTTGCTTGCCCTCCTTTCAGAACTGTTTTGGGATCATCTGGTGCAGAGGACAAAGTGTTCCAGACAAATGCATCTCTCTCTCTTTGTAACATACACGCTAAAATACACATATGCACAGCTGCTCCTTTTGTAGACAGCGACCTCTGTCATTTGCAACAAAGACTCAAATGTCTGTATCACTATCAAGTTATTGCTGCAATTAAAAGATCTGCCTTCTGCTGTCTCTATTCCATGCTGATCACACTCGTCCCTTTTCCTTTCATTCCTCCGCAGGGACCTGTTTGCTGCTTTAAAGCCGTGGTCCTCATCTCCGGAGTGGACAGCTGCCCCACTCACTGAAGGACACCATGACCCAGGAGGGGCAGGCTCTGCCCTCTCCCACCCCACCAGAGAACCCAGTGGAGACCAATACGCCCACTACCACTGCCACAGACCCACCCACTGAAACGCACAAGACAGATGAGGACAAGCTGGAGGCTGGGGCAAAGGATGAGATAGAGGATGGGAAACAAGAGGAAGAGATCACAGAGAATAGGGAGGAGGCAGAGGGGGAGACATGCAGAGAAAGAGAGGGGAGGCCGGAAGGAAAAGATGAGGGAGGAGAGGGAGAGTTGAGAGAGGACAGAGGAGACGGCACTGAGGATGAGCAACAGCAGACAGAAGGAGAGGCGGAGGGAGAGAGGAAAGAGGTGAGAGAAGCAGGATGTATAAATGTGGAGGTACGCTCAACGGGGGAGGAGGCCACATGTGAGGCAGAGGAGATGAAAGAGGAAGAGGAGGGGAAGGAAAGCGAAGAAATGCAGGAGGAGGAGGCAACTAACACTCAACAAGCTGGGCGGTTAGTTCACAAAATTACCTCTACTGTTAAACAACATATATACAGTGTACAG